>NW_016107404.1:2747970-2755757 GCF_001604975.1 Cebus imitator
TTTTTTTTTTTTTTTTTTTTTTGTGAGGTGGCTTTTCACTCTTGTTGCCCAGGCTGGAGTGCAATGGCAAAATCTCGGCTCACTGCAACAGTGCAATCTCGGCTCACTGCAACCTCTGCCTCCCAGGCTCAAGCAGTTCTCCTGCTTTAGCCTCCTGAGTAGCTGGGATTACAGGCATGCGCCACCATGCCCAGCTAATTTTGTATTTTTAGTAGAGATGGGGTTTTTCCATGTTGGTCAGGCTGGTCTCAAACTCCCGACCTCAGGTGATCCACCCACCTAGGCCTCCCAAACTGCTGGGATTACAGGCGTAAGCCATCACGCCCAGCCTATTTCTTCTTAGGGAATCTCTTTCTACCCTGAGTTTATGAAGATATTCTCACATACAGTTGACCCCTGGACAATGCAGAAGTTAGGCATGCTGAGCCCCACACAGTTAAAACTCCATGTAAAACTTTTGATGCCCCCAAAACTTAGCTACTAATAGCAACTGTTGACTAGAAGCCTGATAGCATAAACAGTCAATTAACACATTTTTTTGTATGTTAAATGTATTATATACTATATTCTTATGATAAAGTAATCTAGAGAAAAAATGTTATTAAGAAAATCATAAGGAAGTGAAAAATATATTTACTGTTCATTAAGTAGAAGTGGATTATCATAAATGTCTTCTTTGTCGTCTTCATGTTGAGTAGGCTGGTGAGGAGAAGGAAGAAGAGGGTTTGGTCTTGTGGTCCCAAGCATGTCAGAGGTAAAGGAAAATCCACATGCAAGTGGACTCATGCTGTTCAAACCTATGTTGTTCAGAGGCGAACTATAATCTCTTGATAGTTGTATATTTTGCCTTACAAACCTTTAATCAATCTGAAATTGATTTTTTAAAATATGGTGTGAAGTAGGAGCCGACCTTCATTTTTTCCATATGGATATATTCAATTGTTTCAAAACTATTTCCTGTAGTGCCCTCCTTTTCTCTACATCTGCAGTGCTAATTTTAGTATATTTTCTGTATAGGGCTGTCTGGCTATATTTGTGTGTTCTGTTCCACTGCTCTATTTGTCTATCCCTGTGGCAATATCATGGCATGTCTTAATTCTCTAGCTTTATAATAAGGCTTGATATCTGGTAGGGCAAGTTTCTTCCACTTACTTTTCTTCTTCAGTAATGTCTTCATCTTGGTCCTAAGTTCTTCTATATAAATTTTGAGAATGAATGTGACAATTGCGCCAAAATAACCCTTGGAGATTCTAATCTGAATGGCATTGCATCTCTAGGTCAATTTAGGAAGAAGTGATTTCTTTAGTGTAGAAAGTTTTCCTATGCAGGAAATGGTCTACCTTTCCATTTTATTTAGTCTAACTTTGGCGTCTCTTAATATGTTTTATAATTTTCTCCACAGAGATCTTTTCATCTTATTTGATTTATGTATTTATGTATTTTTATATAACAAATTTATAATAATGTGTTACAAATTTATTTTATAAATTTCTTATATAAAATGCAGTATATTTTTAAAATATTCATTTTATATATACAACTTCTTGAGACTTCCTTTTCAGTTCTAATATTTAATTTGCAAATCATGTGAGTTTTACACTGAGACTATCATATCATCTATAACTAATGACATTGTTTTACTTCCTTTATGATTGTTACACTTTTTTTTCCCCTTTGTCTTTATTTATTTATTTATTTTTGAGACGGAGTCTGGTTCTGTCACCCAGGAGTTGCAATGGTGTGATCTCGGCTCACTGTATCCTCCACCTCCCAGTTTAAGTGATTCTCTTACCTCAGCCTCCCAGCCTCCCGAGTACAGGCACCAGCTACCATGCCTGGCTAAGTTTTGTATTTTTAGTAGAGACAGGGTTTTGCCATGTTGGCCAGGCTGCCCTTGAACTTCTGGCCTCCGGTGATCCACCTGCCTTGGCCTCCCAAAGCGCTGGGATTACAGGTGTGAGCCACCACACCCAGCCCCATTTGCTTACTTTAATATCCTGTCAAAGATCTCAAACACAATTTCAAGTAGGAGCCATGACAGCTAGTATCTTGTTTTGATGCTGATTTAGAAAGAATGTGCTCAGCTATTGATCAGTAAGTGCTTCGTGTGCTTGCTTACATTTTGCTGTTGTTCTGGACGCCATTTCATCCTGCATAGTTTTCATGATCACTGCAGATATTGTTCCAATTTTCCCACAGGTAGGTGTCCTGAGGGGCCGACATTTATGGGCCGCTTCAGTGATTTATCTTGGCTTCCATGGGTTCCTACTGCACTCAGTCAGGGAGGATCAACGGCAGGAGAGGGAGGAGAGCAGATGGGGGAGAAGAAAGGTAGGACCTTTATTTCCTGGCTGTTCCACTGTGCATCCCTGCATGGGTCAACTGCATCACTAGGAAGAAAGTCAGGCTCCTTTTCTTTTCTTTGTTTTTCTTTTTCTTTTTGAGATGGAGCCTCACTCTGTCACTCAGGCTGCAGTGTGCAGTGTCGTGATCTCCGTTCACTGCAACCTCCAAGCAATTCTCCTGCCTCAGCCTCCTGATTAGCTGGAATTACAGGAATGAAACACCACACCCGGCTAATTTCTGTATTTTTAGTAGAGACAGAGTTTCACCATATTGGCCAGGCTGATCTCAAACTCCTGACTTCAAGTGATCCACCCATCTTGGCCTCCCAAAGTGCTGGGATGACAGTTGTGAGCCACTGCGCCTGGCCAGAAAGTCAGGCTCCTTCTTATGTCTCTCTCTCTCTCTCTGTGAGTGAGTGAGTGTGTGTGTGTGTTTTCCCCTAGTTAACTTTTGGTGAGCCATTCTAATTTAATTCCACTGTGGTCTGAAAGTGTGATGTGTTTATTATCTTTGGAATTCCTTGAGGCTACTTTATGGTCTAGCTCATGGTCAACTTTTATATCTATTTACAACTTGTATGTCTATTTAAAAAATTGAATTCTGCCATTGCCAGATATAACGATTATTCTGTTGACAAAAATTTCCTGAGGAGCTACTATGTGCTAGGCGTTGTTTTAGCTGATGTGAATAAGCAGTCAACAGAGAAAAATTCGTGCTTTTTGGGAGAGCACATTCTAGGGGAGGAAACAGAATCCAAAATTAAAAAACGTGAAACGTATATGTGATAACGATGAAGGAAAACAAGTTTCTTTCAAAGTCACTAAAACTGTTCATATTTTCTTCATCAATCTAAAAATTTTTCCTAAAGAATCATTTAAGACAAATTTTGGATGGGGTGTGGTAGCTCATACCTGTAACTCTGGCACTTTGGGAGGCCGAAGTGGGGGGATCACTTGAGGTCAGGAGTTCAAGACCAGCCTAGCCAATGTGGTGAAACCCTGTCTGTACCAAAAACACAAAAATTAGCCTTTACTAAAAATATAACAATGAGCTGGGCATGGTGCCAGGTGCCTGTAATGCCAGCTACTCAGAAGGCTAAGGCAGGAGAATGATTGGAACCCAGGAGATGGAGTTTGCAGTGAGCCAAGATCATGCCACTGCAGTCCAGCCTGGGCAAGAGAGCAAGACTCCATCTCAAAAAAAAAAAAAGACAAATTTTGGAAAGTTTCTCCCCATTTAGATATCTTTTCCCCATAAAAATAATATTACAAGGTTGGGTGCGGTGGCTCACGCCTGTAATCCCAGCACTTTGGGAGGCCCAGGTGGGTGGATCACCTGAGGACAGGAGTTTGAGACCAGCCTGGCCAACATGGCAAAACCCTGTCTCTACTAAAAATACAAAAGTTAGCCAGTCATGGTGGTGGGTGCCTGTAATCCCAGCTATTTGGGAGGGTGAGGCACAAGAATCACTTGAACCTGGGAGGCGGAGGTTGCAGTGAGCCGAGATCGCACCATTGCACTTCATTCTGGCTGCGAGCCTATGTCCTATCGGTAAAAGAACATACATATAATAAAAAATATTATAACAATAATGTTTTACATAATTGTATGTGGTAAATTCTAGATATTTCAATAATACGTCTCATCTACTAATGTGAGCATCTATAATGTTTTCTCTCCAAAAGAAACATTCTCAGTTCACAACTTTCTCAGTTGCAAAGTCCCAATATAAAATTGGATCAAACATCGCTGTATACACAGTATTTAATTTGTGCTTTGTTTGATTAAAATTCTTCCACCATCCTGCTACAAAAGTTTTAATGAGACTGAAATAACTCAATTTTAATACTTAATTTGAATTTCCTAGTTAAGTCTAAAATAATGTTTTATATTGGAGAAAAAAAGCCTATTTTCTCTAATAATAAATTAGGTAGTTGGATATATGTGAGCAAATTATTTCTGGGACTCAGATTTTTCATTCATATAAAGAAAGTTGGTACCTGGGTTTATTTTCCTTTTCAATCTTTGCCAGTTCTGTTTACACAGATATCTTTCCAGGTAAACAAAATTGACACTACCATTCTTCTTAGGGAGAAAAGCTCTTTGTTTTGGAAAATAATTCTTTTTGCTAATGGAGATAGTGGGGAGGGGATATGTGGAAAGTGCTTTGCATAAGGGTGGGAAAGAGCAAAGACAACAGAAGAATGTGGACTCTAATAATCTATCTGGAAGTTGGAGCCTGAGTTGATGAAAACACAGAAAATGTTATCTGAAGAGATGCTTAGTATTTAATTTAAAATCTTTCACGCTTCTTCAATATAAATATCCTCCATTTTTCAAATGTTAGAATGTTACTGTATACTTTTTGAAAGTTAGCAATATGACTTTTGTGCAAATATAAAATGAACATGTAAACAATTTATTCAATTCATTAATGCAGGAAATTGTATGATATTAAGACTAGTTCACATGAGCATTGAACAGGTTTAAATAGAAACTCAAGATGCTTAAATTCGGTAATAGATGCAAAACTGGTTAATTTCTAATCACACAGTAATATTTTCAAATTTACTTGCATTGCTTTGGACAAGAATCTTTTGCAATCCCTAGAGAGTTAAAAATGGCCTAGTTAACGGAAAGAAAATCAAAGGTACACACTTACATAAAATCACATAATTCCCAGAGGGTCTACTTGACCATACCTAGACTTGTAAAAGATATAGAGTAATCTCTTTTGCCCATTGCCAAGTCATGTACAACTTTTCTTGGCAGAAAAGACAAGTAGGCGCACACTAAATTGTCTGACAATTATGGAAAAGGATTGAAATACCTGTCTGAGCTGACGTATTAAAGGAAAAAGTAGCATGGGCAGAATGGTGTGACAATCCATACAGTGATCTCATTCTGTGGAAGCTGAAACTCACTACTTAGGTGAATATCAGGACAGAAACCTACTGGGAAGTCTTGGGGGAGGACATTGGACCGCTTATGAGATGTGAACAGTGGCCTATAAATGTCATCTGAATTTTAATGGACAAGGCGACCATAACCACAGCTGACATCTTGGCCATACTCTTCATAAAATAATATTAAGTTGCAAGAGTTAGAATTCTGTCAAAAAAAAAAAAAGAAGAAAAAGAAAAAGAAAAAAGGGCCAGGCACGGTGGCTCATGCCTGTAATCCCAGCACTTTGGGAGGCTGAGGAGGGTGGATCACGAGGTCAGGAGATCAAGACCATTCTGGCCAACATGGTGAAACCCCATCTCTATAAAAAAAAAAAAAAAAATGATTTTGTATCTTTAAACTTCTCAGCAGAAGTCTCAGAAAAGAAGAAACACTCTCCAACCTGTTCAGTAATGGTAATATCTTCCAACGTAACAGTGATTTCACCACTTTTCCAAAGGCTAGTATAGCACTTCCATAGCCCTGAAGACTCCTGGGTGCTCCTGGTTTGATTGCTAATATTAAAGGAGACCATGACTCGTGAAAAGCAATGTGTTTCGATGTAAAATGACTTTTGAAGTGCTTTTGTTCATAGTGTCTAAGGGTTCTTTTTACTTACACTGCTTGCCCTGGTCACTATCAGAGATTGTGGATCCCTGTCTGATGCATTTGAGACTAACTAGAGTGATCAGAGATTTAGCTAGATTTGGTTCCAGCAACCACATCTAAAACTCAGGCTTGGTATCAATTGGTCATTCTTAACTTCCTACTACTCTAGTGCTATTTTACACTGTTTGGGTACTGAGAGGCACTATAGGTAAGTGGTTAAGAGTTGTAGTTTTGCAGTCATACTCCCTGGGTTTGAATCTTGATTTTATCTTTTATCAGTCATATGGCCTTAGGCAAGTTGCTTAACTTCTTTCTGCCTTAGGTTTTGTAATTGTAAAATGTGGGCAATAGTTGTACCTAGAACGGGGCTCACACCTGTAATCCCAGCACTTTGCGAGGCCAAGGCGGGTAGATCACGAGGTCAGGAGTTCGAGACCAGCCTGACCAACTTGGTAAAACCCTGTCTCTACTAAAAGTACAAAAGTTAGTTAGCTGGGCATGTTGGTGCGTGCCTGTAATCCCAGCTACTCAGAGGCTGAGGCAGGAGAATTGCTTAAACCCAGGAGGCGGAGGTTGCGGTGAGCCAAGATCATGCCACTGCGCTCCAGAGCAAGACTCCATTTCAAAAAAAAAAAAAATGTTTAACCTTTCTCATAAAGTTGAAGTGAAGATTAAATAAATCATTATGTTTAAGATATCCCTGACCTATGTTAGCATTGTATACATTAGCTTTAATTCTATTTTTCTTTTTGAGATGGAGTTTCACCCTTGTTGCCCAGGCTGGAGAGCAGTGGTGTGATCTTGGCTCACAGCAACCTCCGCCTCCTGAGTTCAAGAGATTATGCTGCTTCAGCCTCCCCAGTAGCTGGGATTACAGGTGACTGCCACAACACCTGGCTAATTTTTTGGTGTTTTTTTTAGTGGAGACAGGGTTTCACCATGTTTTCCAGGCTGGTCTCAAACTTCTGACCTCAGGTGATCCACCCGCTTTGGCCTCCCAAAGTGCCGGGATTACAGGCATGAGCTACCATGCCAGGCCATGCTAGCTTTAATTCTAAATTGAGAGTTTTAGTTTACCAGATCAGGCCTAAAAGAAGTTTCCATCAATAATAGATGTTCCAATATGTTCAATTCACAAACATAAAAATCTATGTCATATGCACACATATATATGTCATAGATATCATATATATACTCTTATGTGCTATTAAATCAGATGTTTACCCTTATGTGCTATTTGAATATATATATATTTAACAGAGTAATATATGTCAGACTTCTACCAGAAAAACAGAACCAACTGGAGACACACACACACTCTCTCTCTCTCTCTCTCTCTCTCTCTCTCTTATATAAAGAAAGAACAAGAGGAAGGGCACAGTGGCTCACCCCTGTAATCCCAGCTATGTGGGAGGCTGAGGCAGGAGAATTGCTTGAATCCAGGAGGTGGAGGTTGCAGCAAGTCAAGATCATGCCACTCCACTCCAGCCTGGGAAACAAAGTGAGACTCTGTTTGAGAGAGAGAGAGAGAGAGAGAGAGAGAGAGAGAGTGAGAGAGAGAGAGAGAATGGGATTTATTTCAAATAATTGGTTTACAACTGGAAAACTCTTGGGCCACAACTAATGCTACAGTCCACAGATGGAATTTCTTTTTCCTCAGGGAAACCTCAGTTTTTCTTTTAAGGCTTTGGCTGATTATCAATGATAATCTTCTTTACTCAAAACCCACTGATTGTAGATGTTAACCATATATACCAGATACCTTCACAGCAACACCTAGATCAATAGCTGATCAAATAATTAAATACTATAGACAGGTTGACACATAAAACTAACCATCACAAGAAGCTTTTAATTCTTGATCATTTTTCTTTCTTTCTTTTCTTTTC
>NW_016107404.1:2755777-2819037 GCF_001604975.1 Cebus imitator
GAGTCTCGTTCTGTTACCCATGCTGGAGTGCAGTGGCGCAATCTTAGCTCACTGCAACCTCCACCTCCTGGGTTCAGGCAATTCTCCTGCCTCAGCCTCATGAGTAGCTGGGATTATAGGCATCTGCCACCACACCCAGCTAATTTTTGGTATTTTTAGCAGAGATTGGGTTTCAATGTGTTAGCCGGGATAGTCGAGATTTCCTTCTCTCATCACCTGCCTTGGCCTCCCAAAGCTCTGGGATTACAGGTATGAGCCACTGTGCCCAGCTAATTCTAGGTCATATTTTTTGATGCCTAGATATTTAAATAATGTTTAGCGAGAGGCTGTTTCATCTCTACTCCTACTGCTACTAGTTTCCTGGCATCATTTGTTTTTGATTCTGACAGATATAATTAGGCAATTACTTCTTGAAAACATGCAGCTAGCAATAGACAGAAGCTAATTTTCCTTTAAGTTTTCCCACTTTAGAAGCACTTCAAGAAAATCATCAGAAAGAAGTCAATTGTTCTAGGCACAAGGGTTTGTCACTTCACCTACTTGGGGGATGAGTTCCTCATAGGAATAGAAGAGAGCCTTGGAGTTGGAGGGAGGAGTCTTTTTTTTTTTTTCCTATTGAGACTCCTAGAATTGTAGAATTTCAGCTGAAGAGCCACTTCCTTTCTTAGCTTTACAACAGTGGCACTGAAGCTCCAAGTGTCCATTTTTACAAAGCAAATCCATGCCTGAAACGGGCAAATAACCAAGTTTTCTACACATTTCCCTCGGCTATTCAAATCATCCTAACAAAAGTCATATCATTAAATCTGATGATGCTGTAAAGCTTCTTCAGACTTTTTCAGAAAAGTTAACGTTAATTCCAGGTAGTCATAATTGTATTATTTTTGATGGCTTTCTTACATTAAGTAGGTTGAATGGTGGGATACTTGACAATATGATGCCATAGATAAGCATAAGAAAACCTGAAAAGAGAATAGAAACTTCAATTGAATCACTCAAAATCTAAGTGAATCTTCATTTCTAAAATGTGTAGAAATGGGTAGAAAGCTTTGTTCCGTTAGTGCACACAACCAATAAGAGTTACAAAGGTATCATGGAAGGACCCATAGGTTTCATTTTAAGTCAACACTCATCTATGTGGATAGAGGGCACACAATCTTGTATTATATTTGTCTGTAGGTATGTCTGTTTCCTTCCTCAGCTGTATAAGGACCCTTAGATGATCAAGTATCATTCATCTTTTTTAACCTGAGTACCTTAGCCGTTAATACATGAAGTTAATTAAGTGCACTACTAGAATTAAGGCTTCTAATTGCCTTAACATAGGTGCTTGATGATGGCAAATCACTTCCCAGTTCTTCTGAGATGAAGCACATAGTCATTGTGCTTATTACATTGCTTATTAGTTACTTGTAGGATACACTCTTCAGAAAGAGGTTCAATGTATTACACTGGCATTATCTTCAAATATTAAAGAATGACAAGGCATGAAGATAATGTGACATTAAAAATCACAGTGAATTACACTTTGACTTCCTTATATACAGTGAGAATGAGAAACAAGATATAGATAGTTCTGAATATTTTCCTTTTGTCTATTAAGGATAAATTTAATGATAAAGATAAATATTAATTATGTGGTGCTTTTGCACATCTAATTAAATATTGGGCTTGTAATATATAACAAAGCAATTAGAAACAATGGTTCAGAACTTTTACAGCTCTTTTGCATATATATAGGATTTATAAAGTTACCTTTACTGTACTACAGGGTCAAATTTGTGAAAAGGAAAACTGGAATGGCTAAAATACAGTTAGAAACATTTCTTTTGGAACCAAGATCAGGTTGTCATGACCTATGAGTAAACACCATAATATAAGCAGACTCTCTCCTCGTCCAAGCCACAGTCAGATGTCATCTGTCAACAGAGTCTTAGCTAACAATTTCTTTATTGGTGGTATTTGTCAAAGGTTGAAACTATTTCCAAACTGATACCTATAAATCACTCAGATAGAACTGCATGTCATTAATTTTGAATTGTAGGACAGGCTCAGTCTCAGGAAGTTTATATATTTTAGAGCAAAATCTGTGAAATGTATTTTACCTGAATTTCTTAATTTGCCAAGTTTTGGACCAACTTTACAGGCCATTATGCATTTCTCCACAAGAGCAGAAGCCACTCATGGACAGGGACATTTGTCTCTTGTGGGTGGTGTATTTGTCTCTTACACGCTATAGTACTTAACATGTATAACAAGGGTAGCAGTAATTTCTATTTATTGAACATTTATCTAATGGTTGGTCATTACATTAATAATGTTCATTAATTGAATAAATTCTACTTGTTTAATGTAAGCATGGCTCTAGACATTTTAAACACATTACAGTATTTGATGCTTGCAACATCTTTGCAAGATGGATTTGTTATTTCCATTTTAAAGGGGAGAATTAGACTCAGAGAGGCATAGGGGTCTACCTAGAACTTTTAGAGTCAAATTTCAAGGTGAGATCTGTCAGATTCTTTTAGGTATGCTACCTTTCGTCAGTGGGGTCTGCACTCAATACATGTTGAATAAATAAATGTTCTTAAAATATAGTATTTATAAATTATATGATAATTGCCTGGTCGGCATTTAATATTAAAGAAGTAATGGGCATTCAACCTTAAGCTATTGCTGTGTTCTGAAATGGACATTTTGATTCCAACATGAGTAAACATCCAGGTGTTACATTCATTTACAAGCTTTGGCTACGTTCCAGTGATTCTGATACACCTTGTTTGCTCACACACCTGCTCCTCCATAGCACACTGATTTGCTGCCTTACACCTACCAGGGAGGGGACTCCTTCTTGCTTACATAAGGTACCTTCTTTTTAGATTAACACTAGGATAAACACATGTTCAACGGACGTCATCTTGGGCAAGACTTTGGATTTAAAGGTATGATGAATTGACATAATTCTCATTATAATTACAAAGTGCAAACTACACAAAATCCTCTTGATCTTGCTAGGCAAACACTTTTGTTAAACACTCTATTGGTGGTCTCATTACCATAGGAAAGAGTGCCGGAACAGTTTGCAATCTGTCATTGACATCAACCTTGAATGAAGTATGAAAGCAAACAAAGAGGAAGTGATCCTATGTTATGTAAAAATAATTTAGAATATTTTAATGGGTCTTTATCTTAAGAAGGGTTGAGTAAAGCAATGAACAAAGAGGAACAATTCATAACTTTTACACGTTGTTCTCTGTGCCAGGAAATGCTCAAAGTGGCCTACTTGAGTTTTCTCATTTAATCTTCTCATTTAAATCTTCTATGAGATAGGCACTAGTAATTTCATCTTACAGATGAAGACACTGAGCAGATAGTGCCTTGCCAAGAATCACACCCTTAGCAAGGAATAAGGGCAGGATTCAAACTAATATCTATCAAACTACGAGGTCTACATCTGTAATTTCTCAAACTGCTTCTGAGAAATCTTCATTGCCTCAAGGATTGAGAAACTTTGACCCAGTACAGGATGTCTGTGAACACCTAAAACTTCGCATGTTCATGAGAGACTCTTTCCTCTCCCACCCCATGTTCACCCTGATTTTCCCTCTTCTTCTTCCTTTCTTTCTTATTTCTGCTACGAGGACCACCATTCACATGGTCACAAAGCTGGAAATGTTGACATCTCACATTGCTCTTAATATTTAATTAGTTGCCCAGCTCTGTAGCTTCTCTTGTGCAGTGTGCCTTGAATTTGTCTGCGACTTTTCCTATCTGTTCTGATAACTTGAGCTAAGTGGTCATTGCTTCTCATCTGGAAAATTGAAGTCATTTTCTGGTTCTTCCTCCTACGTCCTTTATTATTATTATTTTTGGCCATCCTATAATTATGCCAAGATTCATCCTAAAGCTAAGCTATGATAGTTCCTCTTCTCTGACTTTTAAAAACAAGTCTTACCTCTTTTGTATATGGAATTATGTCCAAATTTCTCACTTGAGGTTGTGGAGAGATGAATTGAGACCTTATTCCCTGCTGCTATCAGAAAAGATATGAGGATTTTTTCAACCAGTGAGAGCCATTATCCACTAAGGTTGTGGCCCTCACATTCAAGCAGCCACAGGAAGTAGTCACATGCTCGTTCTTATAGTGAGTCCCAGGTTGCTATTTCACAACCAGGGCAATTAAAGCCATGTTGCAAAGAGAAATATGACTTCCCCATAGGAGACTAAATTGTGTTGTTTGCAAAAGGAAATTAATGTTTGCTCTAGTGAGGTTGGTTTGCCTTTTGGTAACCTAAGAGGATGACAGTAGCAGCCTTTGCTGATTCAGCTTCTTCCTTACCTCAAGAGACCAGAACCCACCTGTCTTGAGAGCCTGAAATTCCTAAGCAAAGGAAAGCCTGCATTATCCTATTTGGTTGAAGATTGAGGTTTTCGTGACAAATACAAGATGCAGCTGTTTCTTTACAGGGAAAGGGGTGGAGTTTTAAGAGTGAAGGGGATTGAGATTCCACATATAGAAAATAAGATTGGAAAGGGATTATGGGATGATTGTGAGAGGGATTTAAAAACTAAAACAGAGGGGAATGAGAGGAGCACCTCCTTCTCTATCACTCTCTGTAAGTATAAACTCGTATTCTGATTTTTCTTTTTTCTTTCCTTTTCTTCCTCTTCCTTCCTATCTGCCTCCCCCCCTCTTTTCCCCCTTTTCTTTATTTTTTCATGGAATTCCATGAATTGTATGGAATCGATGTAATCTATAGAATCCATAGATTACATGGAATCTCAACACAATCTTAACCTTTTCCAGCATGCTCCAAGTCAATCTTATGTTTCAACCACACTATAAAAGTATTATCCTTCTCCTCTTCCTTTTCCTCCACCTCCTCCTCTCCCTTCTCTTCTACCTCTTCCTCCTCCTTTTCTCCTCCTTCACTCATCACCCTCCTCTCCTCCTCCTTCTCCACAAGTCTACATAAATCAGTTTGAGATTATTGTCTATCTCCCTCTATTAAAATGTAAGCTCCACGAGGACAAAGAATTTTACATTATTTGCTGCTTCTTCCTAAAGCCTAGAATAAAGCCTGGAATAAATTGGGTGCTCCATAAATATATGTAGAATGAATGAAGTTCAGTCATGTGAAGCTCAAATATCTAAAACAGGTCTCAGTTAATTTAGGAAGTTTATTTTGCCAAGGTTGAGGACGCACACCCACGAAACAGCCTCAGACAGGTCCTGACAACATGTGCCCAAGGTAGTCAGAGCACAGTTTGGTTTTATACATTTTCAGGAGACATGAGACATACATATGGTGAACAACATATATATGGTGAACATTGGTTCGGTCCAGAAATGCACAACAACTTGAAGTAGGGAGGGGATTTCCAGGTTATAGGTAGGTGAGAGACCAACGGCTGCATTTTTTTGAGTTTCTTATTAGCCTCTCCAAAGGAGAAATAAGATATGCATTTATCTCAGTGAGCAGAGGGATGACTTTGAATAAAATGGGAGACAGGTTTGCTCTAAGCAGTTCCCAGCTTGACTTTTGCCTTTAGCTTATTGATTTTGGGGCCCTAAGATTTATTTGCCTTTCACATTTCCCCCCTTTTCTTTTAAAAAAATCTTTTGGAGAAGGCATTTCAGAAGAAAGTGAGTCTCTGGTCTCAGGTATCATCTGATCTCTAATGGCTAAGATGGTTTATTCTTAGATGGGCAGGTCTGAAATTATTAGGAAAGCTCATTTTTAGCAGGTTGTGAAGTATCATGTCCTATGAAGAGGAAATACCAGAAGGAAGGGAGAAAAACAACAGACAAAAGAACAATCATGGAAAATTCATATAGGTCACATTACTCTGAAGTCCATTATATCAGTAGGTAGGTATGAAAGTGGCTTATGTATGTAAATAGGTTGCTGTTATTATCTGAAGTTTAAGTTTTCTAGCTTCAGTTTGCAGGGCTTTATGAAAGTACAACTTAGTTTTCAGTGAGAGAAGTTAGGGAAAATATGGGGGGAAAGGAAAAGAAAAGAAAAAAATTGAAAACATCATTTTGGAGACTTGTAGATAGGAAAAATTAGAATTTGGTCCAAACTGTATAAAATAATAAAAATTGAAAAACATTAGGCAAGACTAAAATCTAACAACAGGCATACTATAGTTTTCAAAACACAATTTTTCTCTCTGTAGTTTCCTATTTTTACTAAAGACAAATCATGATATTACTCATTATTATACTTGGCCATATTATTTGTGTAAGGTACAGTAAGAATAATTATTTTCGCGTTGGCTTTTTAAATTGGCTTTGATGGAACTTTGTTTCATAGAAGGAATCTCAGATAAGGCTTTTTAAAGCTGAGCCCAGCCATGAATTTGTACCATCAAATACCTATAAGTTGGGTGAATTATTTTTCTCTTGAGGTCCCAAGATAAACTTGGGGCTCCTAGGCCTGTCAGAAAGTGACATTCTTAACACAGATCAGGAACCCTGTGCAGGAACTGTGTAGACAAGGTATCAGGCCATTTTTTCCAAGGGGCTTTCTTTGGCTCCATAAGTCAAGTTTGATTCCTTAAAGGAAAGCATACCATTCCAGTCAAAGCCTTGGTAAAATAACCAGTTTCTCCAATTGTGTCCTGTTACAAAGGAAAACAGATTCTTATTGCACTTATGCAAATAACTGCATTACCGTAAGTTAAGAATACTCAAAAGTAGTTACCAAATTCTGCAGAAATCAGGTAGAGAGAAACAAATATGCTTCAATTTTTGTTCATAGGAGTATACTAAATTGTTAAAAGCTGTCAATAGCTCAGAAGAAAAGTTTCCTTGACTCTGAAAAACAAAACAAAGGATCAGCAATGTTTTAAGCCAAAAGTCAAAAAGATTACTTCTGTCCTCTATTAGTTTAGTCCCAATTCCTCTTCTGCTTGATGTTCATGAACATTACAGCTCTCCATGAGTCCTGAATGTGTTTTCTTCTATTCTGATGTCACAATCTCCAAAGTTATTAGAAACCTGTATTCAAGAGCACCTGTGAGAGTTTCATAGCTGATTATAAAACCACCTTCTAAGGAGGGTCAAAACAAGAAAATTGTCTGTGGATGACAAAACATTTTAGGGAAGCCATAGTCAAAGACACAATTGACAAGGAAATTTGTTACCTCTGTGGCACACAATAATTTAGCATAACAATTGTAATTTTTACTAATAATGTGCACTAAGTCATATCAGAATTATAGGAGTTTCCCATGATTTTAGAACACATACCAATAGCATATTTATACAAATACAGCCCAAAGAAAACCAAACACCATTTCATATTTGACAATGTTTCCTGTAATTTTTATACTAAATAAGCCAAATTATGTCATTTTTGGACTTTAGGGAACACAGTATCTTAATGATTAATTAAGTCAGAAAAAAGACATAATTTATAATTTGATTTTAAAAAGTTTGTTAAATATCAAAGTTTTAAAATACTTGATATCACAAAATAGAATCACAGGTCATTGTAAAATAATTCATTCATTTAATAAGTAATAACGATTTCAAAAAAAGGAGAAAACCTTCATTCTTTGAGAGAGACTTAATTTTCCAAACTGCATGAAGCCAACTAAATTTGTTTTTCAAAATTTTATAAATAATTATAAAATTTTAATCTTGACTGTAAGATATAACTTCCATAAGGCTTTTATAACCTTTATAACTTTTATTAATTAGTTGGTTAATGCTTCAAGAAAACCTTGTCAATCAGACACAGGGGCCCATATGTGGTCTTGCATCAGTGTGACTTTCACATTAGTGATTAATTTATACTGAACTTATTTCATCTCTCAAAATTATCCATAACAATCTGATATGCCCACATCTTTCATGATAGTCCCTGGGCCTTGAGGAGCTGAATAGCTTTAATTTCTGGCCCTGTGTCTCACGAATGCAATTTATTTTGATTGGCATCTTCTATGAATTCTGAAGATGAGGCTTTAATTGCTGTCAGTGTTTAAGATTTAGCAGGAATGGGTGTCCTTTTTAGACCCATGAATGAAAGCCCTGTAGCTCAATGTCACAGGACTTTAAAAGCACATACAGAAAGATATGTGGATGGAATACCTTAATTAAAAAAAATTGTTTTATCTCAGTTTTTTCCTAAGCAAACCAAAACTTAATAATAATGGCATATGAATTGTTTGGATTAAATGTAAAATCTGTTAGACCAGTTACCAGAAGGCAAAAGAAAAGACCTTCTTCACTACATAGAATATTATGCTAGAAGAAAATAGTTCCTTTAGACCTTTAAGAAAACACTGTTAGCATCAGGTACCAACTAACAAACAGAACTTGCAGAAAAAAACTTATATGAGCTGAAAATGAGTTGAAGGAGAGCATTACCATTTAGCACCCTTTTAAAGGGGAGAGAAAACCAAAAATGGTGAGATGCAATAAAAGTTGAACTTTGGGTTACAATAAACATTTTTTATACTTTATTAAATCAATCCCTTAAGAAAATTTCATTGTTCTAATCAATTATTTAGGGTATACTTTTTTTTAATATCAAGCCCAACCTCTAGAAAGACCATTGCAATTTCTTTTTAATTATAGACAACTTGATCATATAAAAGTGGTTTTTTAAAATAAACCCTATTATTGGGACTTACATAGACCATTCATGACATGCTTGGACTTTATCATTTCTCCTGAACATCCTTCTTTCTTAAACAACCAGTCATTTTATTCTAGGACTAAATTGAGCATACAAAATTCTTTCTCATATAAAATTATTTCTCTTTAGCCTTTCTTAAAAAAAGAAACCTCTTTTTTCTATAGCTTTATATCTGTTTTATGTCCTGGTTCCTTTTACCTTGTTTTATACATAATCTTTAAATAAACTTTGAATTATAGTTTATTAATAATATTAAATTATTCACCTGTTTAAAAAGGATACACTTTTTTTTAAGACTGTTTTTCTATAATATATTTTTATTGGAAAATACCCAAATAATATCTATTATTTAACATAACTTTAGATTCTAAATTGTGATGTTTGTCTACAGGTATTTATTCCTTTACATTCACCTAATTATTTTAGTCATTTACTGAGATTACTTATGAAAACTGCAAAAGTCATCATTTAATGTCATGAAACCACAATTGCAAAATTATAACTAAGACCCTGAAAAAGATCTGACCTAACTGATTCTATCTTACTTCTAACTTTTCAGATCCTTGTTCATTCCTGGGCATAAGCCAAACTAACTTTGGGAGGAACTTAGTTTATAGTTTAGCTTTGAAACAAATGCTAACGGTCCTTTTCAAAACAAACTTCCTCCCTGCATGTGGACTAGACTGCTTAAAACCACAAGAGTACAAGTTATGGTAGTCTTACTGAATTCAAGATTTAGCTATTTTCATTAAATCAATATCAATGTCTTATTTATTAAAACATTATACAAGTAAAGATCATTCTGTTTTGGGCTAGGTTTATAGTTTTATAACCCTTATGCCAAATTTTGACACCTTATAGTATTTGGCAGGAATGAGTATGAAATTACTTGATTAATAAAAACAAACAAAAATGTATGCTGGTAATTCTTAGGACATTTCTAGTATAACTTTACCAATACTTTTAAAGATAGCTTATTTATTAAAGACTTTACTTAAGACACATAGAGTAGAAAAAACATTTGATTAGTCTTTTCTTTTTTCCTGACAACGTATTTGATTCAAGTGTTCTATTTTTCTGAAGGCAATTGATTAGAGCTCTTTCACATATTTTTAGTAGTGAAACATTGTGTACACAACACATAAATACATAGTCATATTAGGCATACTGATAAAAGTACATCTTATAGACTCCTAAGACCTATCTTAGATTTGCAAATTCTTGGTAACCTGTTTTATTGCCCTGGCAGTTGTCGAATAAATAGTCTTAAATCTGTATATTGAAGGAAACAACTCTTTGATAAAAAATCAGGTAGCAAAATTTACATCTCAAGATACAGAGAGAAAAAGTCTGGTGGTGCTGGAGGGAGATTAAAGATGGATGCCAAATCAAACATAAAATTATAGAAATCTATCATAGGATTGTACAAGGAGGCCAGTTTTATTTAGATAAGGACTACATACTTTTAACTGGATCTCTGAGCTCTGGGCAGAGCCCACACTGAATCTTGGGTGTCCAAAAAGGGAGAATTCTTATGAGGGTAGACCACATGATGCTTTTATAGTGCACTATTTTTTTTTTTTAACAAAGATATTTGTAAGTGTCTGAATGACACTTTTCCTTAAAAACCCAAGAGTAGGCTGGGTGCAGTGGCTCACACCTGTAATCCCAGCAATTTGGGATTACACTCACCCAGGCCAAGGTGGACAGATCACCTGTTGTCAGTAGTTCAAGACCAGCCTGGCCAACATGATGAAACCCTGTCTCTACTAAAAGTATAAAAATTTAGCCAGGTGTGGTGGTGGGCACCCGTAATCCCAGCTACTTGGGAGGCTGAGTCAGGAGAATCATTTGAACTTGGGAGGCGGAGGTTGCATTGAGCCAAGATTGTGCCACAGCACTCCAGGTTGGGCAACAAGTGAAACTTCATCTTAAAAATGAAACAAAAACCCAAGAGTGGCTTCTGTTGCAATAACTATTTTAGTCAAAAAAATCAGTTAACGCAATACAAAATCAAGCAGTTTAAGGTTTGAGACAAACTTGTCTGTTTATACTCTTGTGGTTCCATAAGGAAAAACAGAGAGAGGTTTCTCTCCCAAAGGGAGTCTTGTATCTTCCCCATTTTCTTGAAGGAACTCCAGGCTATTATAAACTGTTTTAGGTCTCTCATGCAGCAGAGGCTGCAAGAGAAAGGAGAGACAGCAGAAGTAAATGAAGAAAAAAGAATTCAGTCAACTGAGAAGAAAAAAACATTGGCTCAAAAAAAAAAGACAAGGTCCTAGGAGAGAAAGAAAACAAAAACATGAGAGCTTTTTTAAAATACAAATGCGCACACATACACACACTTCTTGGATGTTAGCTTTAATTAAGCTCATTTTTCACCATTGAGCTCCTTTAAAAAAATCCTTTCAAATCTCATTACCATATTTCAGTTAGAACAAACAGCTGTTATTTCAGAACTACCAAGTATCAAACTAGAAAGGACTTGATTTAGGAACCAAACCCAGGCTATTGTGATGGGAAAAAAGAAAGCAAAACCTTGGCTATCTGCAGCGTGGGGTGATAGCCATTGTTCTTTCAATTTGGCCTGGCTGGCAAAAAGGTGGTCTTGTTGCATAAATAAAGCCCTGTAACTAAAATAAAAAATCTTTTTTTTCCCCTTTTCCTGGCTGTTTTTCTCCTCCCCCCTCACCACACCACATTTTGTGTGTGTGTGTGTGTTGGGGGAGACAGGATTTAGTCACTTCAGAGGACTTGTTCCCCGTAATTTAGAATTTTCCTTTAGATTCGATCAAGTAGAATAGAGTTCTTCAAACCCAATGGGGAAAAAAAAGGCCAAAACAACAACAATAACAGAAACAAACAGCAAGAACAAAAAAATTAAAGAAAATAAATGAAGCTGGGTGCAGTGGCTCATGCCTGTAATCCCAGCACTTTGGGAGGCTGAGGCAGGCAGATCACCTGAGGTTGGGAGTTCGAGACCACCCTGACCAGCATGGAGAAACCCTGTCTTAAAAAAATAAAAATAAAAAGTAAATAAATAAATGATCACACAACTTAAATTATTACTGCATACTCTAATGATAAGGAGAAATTAAGACCAGCTGGTTGTTAATTTTAATGTTCACCAAAACAAACCCCAATTCAGCTACTTACCTAGCAATGGGTCTCGGGCTGAAGACTGCTCTCTACATTCCTTGAAGCAGGAGGCATCTCAAACTTGTCTGTCCTGTTGGAAGCGAGCCCAAACTCAATAAAGGAGTTACCATTGGAAGCAGGAAAACTTGCCTTCCTTGTATTAGAAGGAAGTAATGTCCAAAAAAAGGAGTTGTGTGGCAAAATTAACTTTATATCTCAACCACATTTTGGGAGATCAGAGATTCTCTGGAGGCCGTGCTTCCAGGCCTCAGCAAATTTTCCTATTGGTTTGAGCCATGAAGATAGCTCAAAGCCCAGGCACGTTGACTCAGGCTTGTAATCCCGGCACTTTAGGAGGCTGAGGTGGGCAGATCATGAGGTTAGGAATTTGAGACCAGCCTGGCCAGCCTGGTGACACCCCGTCTTTACTAAAAATACAAAAATTAGCTGGGCGTGGTGGCGGCACATGCCTGTAGTCCCAGCTACTCAGGAGGCTGAGGTAAGAGAATCGCTTGAACCTGGGAGGTGGAGGTTACTGTGAGCCAAGATTCTGACACTGCACTCTAGCCTGGGCGACAGAGCAAGACTCCATCTCTAACCAACTAGCTAACTAACTAACTAAATAAATAAATAAATAAATAAAGTAAGCAAGCAAGCAAGCTCAAGCCGGCACCAAGCACCCATAGGAGACTTATCAAAGGTCAGGAGCACCTTCACTCAGAATCCCTTTGTGGTAACCGAAATGTGAACCCTGAATATCTGAGACGGGTCTCAGTTAATTTAGAAAATCTATTTTGCCAAAGTTGAGGATGCATACCTGTGACACAGCCTCAGGAGGTCCTGATGACATGAGGCCAAGGGGGTCAGAGTGCGGCTTGATTTTATACATTTTAGGGAGGCATGAGACATCAATCAACATATGTTAGATGAACATTGGTTCAGTCTGCAAAGGCAGGACAACTCAAAGCAGAGAGGGGGTTTACAGGTTATAGGCAGGTGATAGACGAACAGTTGCATTCTTTTGATTACTTTTTTCTGATTAGCCTCTCCAAAGGAGGCAATCAGATATGCATGTATCTCAGTGAGCAGAGGGGTGACTTTGAATAGAATGGGAGGCAGCTTTGCCCTAAGCAGTTCCCAGCTTGACTTTTCCTTTTAGCTTAGTGATTTTGCTGCCCTAAGATTTATTTTCCTTTCACAGTCAGAAAGAATGAAGACACAGAAAAACTTGAAAAGGCACAATCCATAATGTCCTCCCCATCTTGTCACTGTAAGGGGCCAAGGACTTTATCCTTCTACTCCATGCTGCTTTGAGAAGTTACCTGATCTTTTAGAAAGTGAACTGATTTCACATGGATGGATCTCACAAACTTAATGTAGGGCAAAAGAAATAAGACAGAAGGGAATTCATGTAATTTGATTTCATTTAGAACAAGTTAAAAAGACAAAACTATATGGTCAAAAGATGTCACTACGGTTGGTTAGACTATTAAAACAGCAAAGAAATAATTATCACAAATTTCAGAATAATGAGAATAGAAAGAAAGTGTGATTGGCCATGCTGTTTTTCAGCCAGAATATATCCACCCAGCTGTACAGGTTGCTCTCAGTTGGTGCTATCCTGACCTTTCCAGGACCTTGAAAATATTCTGTATAGTTCCCCTAATAATTTAGAATGTTATTATTATTACATAACAAGCCACCCTAAAACTTAGTCATGTAAAAAAACAAACATTTTCTTATGCTCACAGACTCTGAGTTGAGAATCCAGGCAGGGTACAGTAGGGGCAGCTTGCCTGTGCTCCAATGTCTGGGGTCTCAGTGGAAAGCCTTGAACAAGGCCCAGAGTGCCCGGAGGCATCTTCATTCACAACTCCAGCTGGGATCTCAGCTATGCTTTTGGCTGGACACCTACATGTGCCCTTTCTATTTGCCCTGGTGATAGGGACAGGAGGCAGAGAAATTCTAGGCAGGAACAGGGCAGGGGTGCTGATGAAGCCCCACCATCAAGCCTGGAACCATGGCCCAAAGTGAGAACATCTCGCTTTCCCACTTGAATGTTGCCTTTTCCAAACCATCCTGGCCCACCCCGCTTGTCATCATGTACCCATAAAAACCCCAGGCTCCACTGGCAGAGAGCAGAGAAGGGGAGAAGAGAAGCAGCAGCTGAGTGTCAGAGAGAAGCAGGATGACTTCAGAGGACAGCTTGATGGTGAGACTCTGAAGAAAGGTCCAGCAGGAGTTGGTCAGACTTCATGGGAAGAATACCTTCCTGCCTCATCCCCTTTCCAGCCAAGAGTCACTTCCATTGGCAATAAAAGCCTTTGTATTTTCAACCCTTCAATTCATCGGTGCAACCTGATTTTTCCTGGATGCTGGACAGGAGCTCAGTATTTCAAGAGCTGTCACACTGCCTCTCTGTCCTCGTGAAAAAGTAGAGGGTCTGACCTGTTTAACACTTAAGCTATCCACGAATCGCAAAGCTTACAGAGTGCACTGTAACATACACACCTTTGGGGCTTGGAGGTCGTGGGTACTTCCCCCTAGGTGCTGCTGTGGGGCTGCACAGAGTTTTGTTCCTGCCGGCACTCAAAAGCACTCACCCTGGCTCCTGCACCTGCTCACCTGCATGCTCCGCCTCCCATGAGGGGTTGAGAAGCTGTGGGCTGAGTTAGCCAGGCACCCCTGTTGCGAGGCCCATGAAGGGGTCAAGAGAAATTTCCTGTTTCGCTGGGATTTTTTTTTTTTTTGAGACAGAGTTCTGCTCTTGTTGCCCAGGCTGGAGTGCAATAGTGTGATCTTGGCTCACTACAACCTCCACCTCCTAGGTTCCAGCGATTTTCCTGCCTCAGCCTCTCCAGTAGCTGGGATTACGGGTGCCTGCCACACGTGGCTAATTTTTTGTATTTTTGGTAGAGATGGGGTTTCACCATGTTGGCTAGGCTGGTCTCAAACTCCTGACCTCAGGTGATCCACCCACCTCAGCCTCCCAAAGTACTGGGATTACAAGCATGAGCCACCACACCTGGCCTCACTGGAATTATTCACAGCATGATGCCTGCGTTCCAAGATCAAGCGGCCCAACAAGCAGGAAGTAAAAGCTTCAGGGCAGGACCTGGAAACTCGCAAAGCACCACTTTACCATATTCTATTGATCAAGCAGTCACAGACCTCAGATACAAGAGAAGTGGGCATAGATTCCACCTCTTACTTGGCAGGGCGTCAGAAAATTTGGAAGCTTACTTCAATACCACAAAAAGAGTGCTTGGGGGCTTCTGAGAGGTACAATTTTCTATTACACTGGCAATGATTATACAGGTGTTTACTTTATAACTATGTTTTAAACTCTGCATATGTGTTTATGAACACTTCTGTTGTAGAATTTTAGAGACTGGAGAGACTGTTGAGGTTGCAGAAGGAGTTTGTTTTAGGTGTACACCAGCCCAGCTCAGATTTGGATTCAAAACGGCTGAGCCTCTAACAAAAACAGGGCTTGACTTTTTATACATGAAGTACACAATGACGCTAAAACAAGTTTACAGATGTAGAACAAAGGCAATTTATTAAGCAATGACAGGCACCTAACTTAGACTTACATATGACTGTTGCTATGCATCCCAGATATTTGCTCTCTGTAGAGTTCAAGGATTCTAGCACGGGCCTTATCTGTTGCCTTCTGCTCCAGTGCCTAAAAGGTGGGAGTTCAGCCTGTTTGGGCATTTCCCATGAACTTTGCTGTGTTATAGAAACAGAGTTATCAGCTATAGAGAGCAAGAATACAAGAATTTATAAACTTATAAAACTTGCAAAGCAGGATACAATTTCACGGGAAGGGGAAGGACTTAGGGAAGTTTACTTACAAAAGAAAAATTTCTTCTCTTTTCTCCTGCATTAATTTTATTTTTATATTATGTTGTTTTATTATTTTTTCCCCTCTTCACTGTGTCTATAACCAGAAAAAAAAAGAATGAATGCCTAAACCTCCATGGGAGCTCCGAGTGTGTTGCTTTGGGGAAGATGAGCATGGCTGGATTTGGGAGAAGGTCATAGTTGCTTCCCGATAACTTCCAGGGATCTGAAAAGATAGGTCTTGTAAGGGAAGGGTGGGCACTGGTTCTCCCCTGTGGACCATTAAGTGGAGGAACTATTTATGGGCAGACCAGCCCCTAAGTGTGCAAAACCGTAAGGCTGATTTCTCTGATCCCCACTAGTGAGGAAGAGACACAAATACCACAGAACGAAGTGAGAACCCCTGACACATCCAGATTACGTGGAATTCCAACACAATCCCAACCTTTTCCAACATGTTCCAAGGCAGTCGTATGTTTTAGCCATACTGTAAAAGTACTACCCTCAATCTTGCTTTCCATTTTCCAACTTTAGTACCCTTTGTTACCATGCTCTTTTCTCAGTTTGTCATGGCTCCTCCAGCCCCTGTCTTCACCAGGCAATGTATTTCAAGCTTCTGGTCAAATGCTGTCTTCTTCATAAAGACAATCCTCGCCTTTCCACAAAGGGTGTTTCTTCTGCCTCTCTTTCTCTCTCTTAAACCTCCATAATACTTTCTTTGAGCCCTCTTTTTGGGATTGTACATTTTTGTTACATACCTATTGTAGCTACTTGTCTTCTTGCCTTAGCCTGCCTACCTGGCCATTATTATAAATATTATCATTGAGTAAGTGGAAAATAATCATTTAAAGTAATAATTTTCCAACTTTCCATCCTGAGGAGCTTTGACTTGTTACATGTCTTGGGAATTATTTAATGCATGTTCTATTTGTTCAGTGTCCCGACACTATCCCTAACCATATAACAGCCTGGAGACAAAACCCTCAGACAAAATCGCTCAGTAACTCAGGAGAAAGAGTTAGAACCCTCCATAATTGAGAATGATTGGTCTCTTTATTGATTATCTCACCAATTGCCAGGAAAAAGGCAGGTATCTTCTTCCTCCCTCACTTCCTCATGTTTGTTTTCTTAAAGCTTTTCCCATGGCCAGGGAGGATGAATTTCTCAGGAAGTGAAATCAGAAACAAGTTGGATACACAGTCCATACAGAAAAGAGCATTTTATCTATAAACAAATCCTATAGGGGTCTGTTCCTTTCCTCTTCCTCATGTTCTTAGAATCACCTAATTGGAAAGAAAGATGATCTCTAGCATGACAAAGGAAAAAAAAAAGATGTCAATGAAAATAGTCCACTAATAACTGTATAAATATAAGACATTTATCTCGATTCCTACAGTTTTATTTTTCTCTCCTTTTCTTGGAGTTAGAGAAGTAGAAATTCATCCTCTGGAGGAAAGGAATTTTAGAATTAACATGTCGAAGACATTTTCTACTCCCTTATTATTCCTCAAAACTTCTATTTTTTTCTGGCTAAGCACAGTGGCTCATGCCTGTAATCCAATCAGGAGGATCACTTGAGGTCAGGAGTTTGAGAGCAGCCTGGCAACATAGTGAGACCTCATCTTTACAAAGCAAAACAAAACAAAAAAACTTTGACTTTTTCTACATTCTCGATTATGATTATTGGTACACCCAACTCACTTCCCAAGATAGAAGCTGGAAGTTACCTTTGACTATTCCTGCGTTCATCCCCCAGATTCAATCAATTTCTAAGACTTGTCAAATTCACCTTCTACATGTATGTGTATTTCCACCACCTAGCATAGTGTCAGCATCCTAGTACAAAATAGTAGCAATCTATGGAACAAATGATAGAGAGAGAGAGAGAAAGAGAGAGAGAGAGAGAGAGAGACAAAGAGACAGAGAGAGACAAAGAGACAGAGAGAGAGGAAATTGAGAGCTTTGGATGTCAAGCTCTTAGCCAAGGACCACAGGGCTAATTAATGGCTAAGCTAGGTCTTGAATCAAGGTCTCCTCAATCCCAGTCTCGTTCATTGATTTCCTCTTGCTGCATTTTATCTTCTTCATCTACAAATATTTTGGTTTTCAGGTGAGCAGGAACAAAACAGGAGGCATTATAATATCTCATATCATTCTTTTACTAGTTAAAATTCAAAGCTGGAGAGGGCATTTGATTTGTCTTCATTTGTCTAAGAACTTCCACCACCCAACAGCCTCTGTCTCAGGTAACATTTGGCCAAGATGAGGAAAGAACAGATGCACCAAAAATATGTTAAAGGAAACAAGTCAGCTGAATCATTAAGAAATGATAATTATAATAGGAGGCAACAGGAATGGTTTCTCCTAAATAAACTGCTCAAAGAAAAGCAGCAGGTAAAGTTAGACAGAGTGACACCCTCGTCCTGGAATTTCAGACCTTCAAATAAGGCAGTTTGTTGTTTTGATTACATGATGCATCATTGTAACTCCTGGTAAAACAAAGGCTAGGGCTGATCCGTCTTCACACTGGAGCGATGTTGACAGGCCTGATGGCAGACCTGGCTCTCCCGTAAGGGTAGAGCACAGACACATTTCGGAAAGTGGTATCTGCAGTGAAGACCACAGTGGGGGAAAAAGATTCAGAAGAATCAAATGGCGTAGACTGACTGTGTACACTCCAGGTATTAGTTGCTGGTTAGCTTTCTTAAAGAAACACCCTCAAAACACTGCGCTGGCTCTCCTACACTCATGCTCGTTACTGGTTTCCAAATTTTCTCATACTCATATTTGTCTACCCATAGTAGGAGGAAAAAATAAAATTTGGAATTAACATTAATTTAAAATAAACAGTAAGCTTAAGACTAGGTCACAAAAATAATTACAGAGAGCAGAGGAACAAGTAAACCACCCCTCCTAGCCTAAACTGCCTGCAGTTAGCTAAAGCAAGCCCAGCAGAGCCTCCTCCTTCCAAGATAAGGCACCCAAGCATATCTTTGTACCCACAGCTCACAAGCATATTTCTGTAAAAACCTGTTTTCTTCCCCAGGTGACAGTTGTGGGAGCAAAATACATGCGTAAAGAGTGTAGAAATTGTACGTATTCTCAAGGTTGTAAAACTTGTCACAAGTCAATGACTGTCTTTGTTTAAACCTGTTTTTTTTTCCTCTGGCTTATCTTCCCAACACCAAAAATTATATAAACAAGGAATTGTCCTTTGTGTGGGGCTGGCGGCCATTACAGGCAGTAAGGCCCCCGTCAGCCAGAGCCCCAATAAAAAAAATTCTCTGTGTCTCTCAGTCTCTCTGCTCTTCTGGGCTCAAATTTCTCTAACGATAGGACAAAAAGGCATTGTCATAGAGTGTGTGGTGAAATGCTTGCATTTTTAAAAATTTGGGACAAGAGAGCAATGATGCTCCATATTTTGGGAAATGCTGCAGAGGCAAAGTATGATGGGAATGCGTCCAGACTGCATACTCAGGTGACTTTAAATTTACCATCAAAACAATATCCCAATGTTTAGAAAATTGGAGAAAAGATGAAATACCTCTTAAAATTGTGTGTTTCTTATTCTTTTTTTGGTGAGACTTATTATGCACCCCAGCTAGGTGTTCACATCACTCTTTGAACATCACTGCTTAATTTTTCAGAGTGATGATTTCTTAAAAAATTGTATATATTTAAGCTTGATGATTTGATATAGTCATACAATGTGAAATAATCACCACAACTGAAATATTAATCTGTCACCTCACATAGTTACTGTTGTTTTTGTATGTGGTGAAAAGTTTTAGTATCTACCCTCTTAGCAAGTTTCATGTACACAGCACAGTAATGATACCTCTAGTCACCATGCTGTACATTAGATCTTGAGAACTCATTTATCTTGCATAACTGAAACTTTGTTTCCCTTGAGAACACCTCCCATCCCCATGCCCTGGTAACCATCATTCTGCTCTCTGCTTTTATTTTAGATCCTACATATAAATGAGATCATGCAGTATTTGTCTTTCTGTGTCTGGCTTATTTCATTTAGCATAATATCCCCCAGACCTACACAGCGATAACTTCTGAGCCTTTTCCTCCAAACAGTGCATGAATGAACTTTATAGTTTACGCACGACGGGACCTGCTTTACGTGACTGTCCATCACACAGCATCTTTCTGTCTCTCATTTCCGAGTGACCAACTCTTCTGTGTCTACTCCTGTGCTTTCCTGTACTTCCTTGTTACTCCAAGTTACCCATACACCAACTGAGCTCTTGACTTTTGTGGAGGCAGAGGCATCTGCCTGGGGGAAGGTCCTAGCTCACATGCATCATGCTCTTCTTTTTGGCTGTTCTTCAATGATGTAGACTTTAAATTATTTTCAGTGGAAGTTAGTGAATAGCCAAATATCAGTAAAACAAGCACTAGGCTAAAGAGAGAAGAAAAGTAAAAGAAGCCTAGACAACCTATAAACTATATATTGTTGTTAATCACCTTTTAAAAGGTGGTGGAAGAAGAATTTTAGAAGTGAGAATATAAAGAATATTTCATTGGGCCTACCAAATTGGTTCTCTATGAAATCTTTCAGAACCAAATTCTCTCTTTCTCTCTCTTTCTGACTTTTTGTTATATTTTGGCTCTTGTTAGTTTTGAAGTGATATGCTAATTACATTTAAAATATAAATTGAGCTCCATAGCCCCTGTTGTTCCAGAAATTTCTAACACACCTTATTGTTTGTCAGAGGATTGAATATAATTGTTTTAACTTTTTCCTGGAAGCAATAGAAGGTAAAATGATTTGCACACAAGGTCACTTTTTCCAATATGTAACTCGATAACCATTCCTACAGTATCTGAAATTAAAGAAACCATTTTAACAAAAATTGAATATCCTGCTACCTATAATAAACGACATTGAAATATGCTCTCCAGGCTAACTGCAGATTCTGAGATACTTAGGCTATCCAGCAATTTTTCCATTCTGGCTGTTTGTTATATATAGATTCTATTTGAACCTTCCAATTAACTTTTAAAGCATGAATATGACTAGCCAACCACTACACACACACACACACACACACAAACACACACACACGTATAATCAGTTTGTAAATGTAGAAGGCTGGAGGGAGAAATGGCAAGGAAGGATGAGATCATCAGAAAGGATCCAGAGAGTGCAGATATGTTGTAGTTTTACACTTTAGAATAAAGCAGCAATCTACATTTAACTGCAAGCTAAGTACTATTTACACAGCTGTTTATATAAAAATTGAAATAATATAGTAGTTAATCCTCTACATTTAGGAGCTTTATTATGGAATAAATTTAAAATCAATACAAGTGAAGTTCAAGAGAGGGTCATTGCATGAACATGTTGGTAATAGTAAAAAGTTCTGCAGTAAATGCCGAAAACATGACAGTTTTCACTATTTACAAATGAAGCTGAGATAAAAGCTAATATACAAAAATGAATCTGTATATAGAATTTTTGAAACCTAACTTTTGAACCAAATTTGGTGTCTTTCAAAAAAATCTATCTTTCCTTTTACTTAACTGTCACTCTCTACTCATTTAACTTACAGGCCAAGTTCCTCTTTGCTGTTTCTTACGATTAAATTTCACAAGTACCACTTGGTGAGAAATGGGAAATTTCTCCCCTAGGTGCCATGGCCAATTAAGTCTTTCTGGCTTGTTCCTTCAATGTTCTTTTGCTTCCCAACAAGATGATTGTTCCCTTATTAGATCAAGTGCACGTGTTTTTATCCTATGCGGGTTATACAGCCTCGACTACATAGAAACTCTGAGAAAGCCCATTCCAGCTGCTGCCATTCCTCTTCTCCTAAACTCTCACAGGGCCACTTGTGAGGTCTTTGCTACTGAGATTAGTGCTGTTTTCTCTTTTTTTTTTTAACATCAACATATAGCTTGATGAATTTCCTTTCTCTTGATTATGAACGTTCCTTACAGTGCTTCTTTGGTTGCTGTGCTTTTTCATTTGCTCTCTAAGATCAAAGCTGAGATTTTTCCAGCAATGGAAAAGTAGAGTTTTTCCTTTGAAAGTACCGCTGACCCAGCCACTCTGCCATTTTATTATGTTTTGGGGAAATCTTGGGCTAGTCCTTCTCCCATTATAAGAATATAATATTAGTTTGGACAGATTTCCTGAGCTGAATTGCCTTTTGGTCACTGAAGGACACGTAGATTTGCTTCTGCTCTTCTACCAGGAGGATGAACAATTGGCGCGGAGCCCACAAAATGATCAGACCTAGGTTCATTGAATTCACTATTTGTAGACCATTTGAAAGGAGTCGCTCCTAATTGTCTAATGAGTTAGTTTGGAATTAAACATAAATGAATACTTTTTTTGAGTAGTCATTTGTTAGCTTCATTTGCTTCTGTTTTGATTCAATTTGGGGGTTCATTTTTTCTTATTTTTATTTTATTTTATGGCATTTTGTATAAGGTTCAAAACAGAAATGTGTATTCAACCGAGGTTCTCACTCCTATGGGCCCATTTCCATCCATCTATACAGATAACCATTGCCATTTGCTTACTCCTCCTATGTTTCTTTCTGCAAAATTGGCAAATATGTGTGTGTGTGTGTGGTTTATATATATATTCGTTTTCAATTTTCCCATATAAAAGGCATCATACTATATACATTCTATATACAAATAACTATATGCTACATATGCCATCATATCACAATATGTATTCATTAACAATAATCTCTCTCAGAGATCTTTTTATACTTGTTTCTGCATAGTACTCCATGATATAGTTATTATAGTAAAGATTTTTGGTCAGTATATCCCCAAACAAAACTTAAAGTCATGGAAATTGCACCTCATATTGTTAAATATTAAAACTTATGGAAGAAGCACATTGGGAAAATTAGTCAAAGTTAGAGTTGGTAGAAATAAGCCATAAAAAATAACAAAAGCTAAAACTTCATATGGTAGGGTTTATGATTGACTAAAAACTAATATCAGAATCAAATCTAAACAAAGTTTAGATATGCCAAATTTGATGGAGGGAAATTGAGCTTGTTAGAAGGAAGAGCTGCCAGAAAAACACCACATGGCAGAAGCCACAATTGGACAAATACTATGTTTTCAAGAAATCCGATAGTATAATCATAGCCTGAGAGTAATATTTAAGTTAAAAAGAATCAGTGTCAATAAAAGTAATCTCAGTTACATTAAAGATAAAAATGAAAAAAACCCTAACTGTACTGTATAGAGAATTGATCAAAGAATCAAACTGGCTTAATGGAATGAACTCTAGAAAATACTTTCTTGATAAAAATTAAAATTAATCATGTTTGTATAATTCTGCTTAAAGAATTTTACACAGGATCAAAATATCTACTGAGTCCAAGGTAGAATCCAAACAACGTATGTGGATGTGTCCTGGGCTACTTTGCCACAGTTCTCCCTTTGATTTTTCCTTCTTCTCTGCTTTCTTTCAGTCTCTGGTAGTCTTATGTGCTATTTCAAAGCTGCTCAACTATACGTCAATTAGTATTTTCTTTGAAGTATTCTTTTTCTCCTTCCCACTTCTACTGACTCAAAGTGTCCTCCCTCTTCAGGCCCTTGACTTCATTTGGCAGCCTAGACCCTCTCTCCTCTCTCTCTCCTCCCATCGTGAGTCACCCACAATCTTTGCTGACATTTGTATGCTTCACGTATTCATTGGCATGCTGAAGAGAGCACCCAGCTGTCCTGTAAGTGCCCTCACCACCTTCCTTTGAAACCTATCTTGAAATTTCTGCCTCCCTGCTTCCTCTCCTCTCTCTGCCCTAGTTTAAATTCTTGATACCCTGAAATTTAGCCCAACTCTGGCTGGGAGCAGTCCTGTTCCTAGTTGAGAAATTCCAGCAGCTCTTAGTGAAGATCTCCAGTAACTAAGCATCTCATTAATTCTGCTGCCAGTTCCATGCTGGGAATTGTGTTTAGGCTTGTATCTTGATAAATGTTCCATAGCATGCCCTCATTCCAGATTCTGTACTCTTCTTTGGCTTGGGTTTCTGTTTGGATAGCATGTTTGGTACTTGTGTTTCACTAAGACTGCTTTGTCAGGCTTCTTAAAGGGCTGAGTGCTTCCCTTGAACTCTAGCCTCAGATCTAGGACTCTGTTTCCTGTTTCCAGGCTTTCCTGATGTCTATCAGCCACCTGCCTGGCTAGACCTCTGAGTATTACCTACTCCAGATCACCAACCTCCAGGTTCTTCCGGTCCACTGGAACCACCCTTTATCTCTCATTAAACCTCCCATGCGTTGAGCATTTGACTAGACTCCTTCCTCATGGACCCACACTCTTCTCCAAGTAGGTCATAGTTCAAGTCATACTGCTTTCCATTCCTTGATAATGGTGCCACCCTTCAGCACCTGCTCAATTCTGGGAAGTGATTTCCATGTCCAAATCTCAAAATAAGCCCTAACTTCAAATTTCAATTTTGGCAAAACTTTTATTTAATTATTATTAATAAATTATTGTTAAACTATTTAAATTTTATATAACTAATTAATATTATATCATTATTAAACATTATTATTAAACTATTATTTAATTACCTAATTATTCTACTACTCTTCATTCTTCTACTTTTTTTTTTTTTTTTTGAGACAGTTTCCTGCCATCATGTTTCCCAGGCTGGTCTCAAAATCCTGGGCTCAGGTGAATCTCCTACCTTGGCCTCCCAAAGTTCTGGGATTACAGGCGAGCCACTGCAGCCAGTCTCCACTGTTTTTTGAGTTTGCCTCTCAATATTTAATCTATTTTGGGAGAGTTTTTGTTGTTGTTTCGTTTACTGTATATTGCTCTTAAGTGTCGTTAAGGTAACAAATAATTCACCTACTACCTACCTCAACAAATTTCATATCATCAATGTTCCTCAAATGGAAAGGTTATACAATATTAATGTATTAAAAACTTGCTGTTTGTCTGGGCACCTGGGGTACAAAGATAAATAAGATGTGCTCCTTGTCTTTAAGGAACGCACTCACTACACAATTACAATACGATATGATAAAAGTTCTACCAGGTGTGATGTTCAAGGAACTCTGGGATGACAGAGATGAATTTGACTTACCTACTTTGCAGTGATGATCAGCAAGATCATTAATGATAAATAAGATGTACTCCTTCTCCTTAAGGAATTTACTCACTACGCAATTACAATGCAATATAATAAAAGTTCTACCAGGTGTGATGGGCAAGGAACGCTGGGGGGACAGAGGTGAGTTTGACTTATCTGCCTTGCAGTGAAATGATCAGCAGTTGCCTCATAGCCAATTTGAACTAGTTCCTGAAGAATGAGTAACAGTTTGCCATAGAGGGGTAACTATAGGTCTAACAGAAGAAACAGGAAGTGGAAAGCTACCCAGGCATGTCAGAGCATGGCCCATTCCACTGGAGGAAGCATGAATAATTCAGATAGCTCCATTATAAGCAGCATTGAAATGGGAGAGGCAGGAAATATGGCTGGAGAGACAGGTTGAGGACTTCTGGTGAAAGACTTTACATGCTATGCTAAAACGTTGGGACTCCATTCTATAGGTGTTAGGACGGCTCCTTGACAGTTGAGCAATTCCTTAACTGCTTTATGGGATAATCCAGTCCTTCTTGACTGCCAAAAAATGTATTCACAGTGTTTTAAGAAAACAGTAGGAGTCCAATGCCCTGAAAGTTACTTAAGGCTGGTGTGATTCTTCCAGATGTCAGGTGCCATTGTAAATAGCTCTGTAAAAATATTTTCCCACATTTTCCACACAAATATTTTCCCTTATTCTGTGGCCACCTTGTGGAAAAATATACCTAAAGGTATAGTTTATATCTTCCTGATCTTCTATTTACTTGTATTTAAATTTTATGGTGAGTATAAATTTTTTTATAGCAAAAGTCACCTTTTTGTGTGTGTGAGTGTGTGCACGAGAGGGATTAGAAGAGCTTCCTGATTTAGGCCGTGCCTGGTGTCTCACACCTGTAATCACAGCACTTTGGGAGGCCAAGGTGGGCAGATCACTTGTGGTCAGGAGTTTGAGACCAGACTGGCCAACATGGCGAGACCCTGTCTCTACTAAAAATACCAAAAAGAATTATCTGGGCATGGAGTGGGTACCTGTAATCCCAGTTACTTGGGAGGCTAAGGCAGGAAACTCTCTTGAACCCGGGAGGCGGAGGTTTCAGTGAGCCAAGATCATGCCACTGCACACCAGCCTCAGTGACAGAGCGAGACTCCATCTCAAAAAAAAAAAAAACAAAAACAAAAACAAAAAAGAAGAAGAAGAGCTCCTGATTTGTCAATGTCCATTTTGTTTTTCTCAAAGCTGTTTTGATTATGCATGGCTTCTTCCTTCACTTACTGTTAGGATAAGCTCTCAAAATTTCCTGGCAAAAGACTAACAACTTTAATTATATCATATGGTTCTGGAAAAGAAATTATCTGTCAAGCACCCATGAAAATATTTTCAAGACTCTTTCTTTTCGCAAATATTTTTCAACAGCTGTGCTCTAGAGAAGCATCAGAAAAGAACTCCTGGGGATGGTTGGTTTTCTGCTTTGTGTGTCCCTGTGCATTTTAGTGAAATGCAGCAGGACCGGTCCCTTCCTTCTTTAACATTGATTCAGCACTTACTGTACACAGGCACTGGCTAGCTCCTAGAGCAGGGTGGGAGGTTTACAAAGACAGAGGGTGATTCCTCTTTCTGGCGTCATCGTGATATCTATTAGTCACTTCCTCCTCTGGCTTCTCAGCTTGTGGCTGCTTCACTCCTATGGTCTTGGCTTTGTATTCTCCCTCAGAGGACAAAGCCTGGGTCACAGAAGCCCGTTGCCAGAACTAACCCAGAACAGAAAGTGCATGGGACACTTGTGTTCCCCAAGGGAGGCTGTAGCCAATGACAGATGGAGGGGACTTTATCCGAAATTACTTCTGTGCCTGACTTCTCATTCTCTCACTTGCCTCCTCTGCTCCCTTTCAAGTTTCTTTTGGGAGCTCTGGGGGCAGTTTACAACTTGAGACAGTAGCCATGTTTTGTAATCATCACTCAGGTTCTCCAGAGAAACAGAATCAATGGGATAGATAGATAGACAGACAGACATAGATATATGTATGCATGTATATGCATACACAATCAATTCTTGTTATTCACAATTCATAGTAATTATGTTCTATTAAGTTACTGCAAATACTGAATTAGCAAATATTGAATGGTTGCTTGTATGAATAACAAGAAATACAATGGGAAATATAGGGTTGGATTCATTGCGTCTCTGTCCACAAAATTTTCATCAGTCGATCAAGATATAACCTTCCTTTATGTATGTTTCTGCTTAAAGACACTTTACCTAATATAGTCATGCACTGATTAATGATGTTTCAGTCAACAATAGACTGTATATATCATGGTGGTCCCATAAGATTATAAAGGATCATATCTAGAAAAATGATAGATGGCACTTGATATTGGCATTGCACATCAGGTAGGAGAAATGATTACTGTTCAGTAATGGTGCTCGGATATTTAGTTTCCATATGAAAAAAATATATAAATAAAAACGTACGTATACCATCTAGGTTTGTATAAGTACAACCTATTATATTTGTAAAATGACAAAATATGATGCATTTATCAGAACATAGCTTTTTCATTAAACAATGCATGACTCTATATATTTTTGATTCACTAACACTGAGTTCAAGGTTAAGAGCACTAAAATCCATGCTTCTTGCACTTAGAAACACTAGACAGCACTTTAGGACTGTGTCGGGGGATGGGGGAGTTGAAACAAGGCTGGGTGTGGTGGCTCACACCTGTACTCCCAGCACTTTGGAAGGCTGAGGCAGGCAGATCATCTGAGGTCAGGAGTTCAAGACCTGCATGGCCAACATGGTGAAACCCCATCTCTACTAAAAATATGAAAAGTTAGCTGGGCGTGGTGGCATGTGCCTGTACTCTCAGCTGCTTGGGAGGTTGAGACAGGAGAATTGCTTGAACCCAGGAGGTGGAGGTTGCAGTGAGTCACTGCACTCCAACCTGGGTGACAGAGTGAGAGTCTGTCTCAAAAAAACAAAAACAAAAATTAGGAGGGCGTGGTGGCACGTGCCTGTAATCCCAGCTACTCGGGAGGCTGAGACAGGAGAATCACTTGAACCCAGGAGGCGGAGGTTGCAATGAGCCAAGATCATGCCAGTGCACTTCCACCTGGGCAACAAGAATGAGACTCCATCTCAAAAAAAAAAAAAAAAAGAGTTGAAGCAAGAAGGCAGAACGTTGCCTGTTTGGCTTTGAGCCGGAACGTACCTGAGGAGCAACTCAGCGTTTTCACTACTCTGTGCATGTCCACAAATGACTGCAAAAATATTGTATTGATTTTGGGTTTACAAATAAATTTTAGCAATTTTGAGACAGAAAGGTGGGCATGGGCCATATTGCAGATTCTTGAATGTAAAGATGAGTGATGAGGAGGTGGTTGTATGAACACGGCAGCTTAGGTATGTATTTTTATTTTCATTTCCACCCACCCCCCACATCACTCAGCCTTCATTCTCTTCCCCAAAGAACTGTACCCGGCCTGAGCTGCAATTAAAGCTTTGAGTCGGGTTCTGGCTCTGAGCACTGGATAGAAGGTCTGGGAACCCTGAGTATAAATGAAAGGAGAAAAAAAAGTAAAACTAAAAAACAGAATTTCAGGCTCAACATTTAATAAGTAATTACAGAGTATAATATTTACCATACTTTTCAATTGCCGTTTGAGTGAGAAACCAGGAGAAACTGTGAGACAGTGCCATGCACAAACATGGCTGTCAGGAAGTTGCAGCAAATGGAGAGTGAGAGCATTTGAAAACATGGAAAACAGCCTCCTCCTCTCTATTCCAGGGAGTGATCCCAAAGAGAGTTGAGTGCATCCTCTATTCTATCCTCTAGCCTATAGAATACAGAAATCACAAAGCACTGGCTGAATACGGCTGTTTCCTTTGTTCTCCCTCTGTAGAGCTGAGGGGCTTGGGGAGGTATTTACAGGCAGTTCAAGTGCAAATGGATGTCTAGTAGTTTTTACTTTCCAGAAAAAAAAAAAAAAATCCTCAAACAAGTAACCTCCAGGTGCATCCCAAATGGCATGTTGATTGACTCAGCTCAAAAAGAAATTAGGGATGTAAATGTGTTTGAGAAAGTTATTACTCAAATCACAACATCCTCTTCAGACAGTTGTATGACTGAATACTGAAAAGAACATTAAAAGTCTTCTAGCAAAAAACCTTTGCCAAAGTATTAAGCGATAAACTGGTATGGATCTCTTCTTTCCCTCTGAGAAATAGATTTTCTTTCCCTCTGATATTAATTCAGGTTTGTTTGCATGTATAATTCAGACATATTTGTAGATAGCCTTCTGTCAAATGTCATGAGATTTCATGTTTAGAATTACTAATATTTGGAGCGATATAGTCAGTATTAAAATTATTGGCATAGGCAACTCTCATATTGTCTTAAAGCGAATGTGGTGCAGACAATGCATAACAAAGGTGAATATGTTCAACCTGAAATTATATATTTATATCTTTCATTTGTATATTAACCTCTTCAAAAAATTTTATTGAAGTCATAAGAAAGACACCATTGTCTTTTTTTAAATGAAGACCTAATAAACACCTGAAGTTTCTTTCGATCAAAGATTTTTTACTCTATTGATTCATTAATTTGTTCATTCTATATATAAATGTCAATTAGTGTTAGGCCTTAGAGACATGGCAGTGAACAAGAGAAGCAAGGATGTTGTTTCTGGTGAGCTTATATTTGAATGTGAATAGAATTAGAATTTATGAGACAAACAAGATAAATTAAACAAAAATATAAAAACATCTCAGAGCTTGAGTTTCAGCTTCCCTTTCCTACCACTTAATCCACCATTGGTGATTAATTTTATCAACATCATCTGTCATTTAAATTATTTTTCATTGATGGAGTTTCAGCAATAATTTTCTAACAGGCATATGTGGATTTAGGAGGAAGGAGAAAATTTAGAAGGACATGGAGAAATTTTTACTGGTGTTATCTTTATAAGTACCTGACAGGTTGGACTTTCTTGAGCTTGGTCAAGGATGGTTAACAAATAAATCTGGAAAGATAATGCTATAATTCTACTATAATCTGTCTGGTCCTTTTATGATGCCTTGGTCTTGCAGATTTCCAGGGACCAAGGAGCATGTATAAAAGCCCATAAACAAAAAGTATTTTATTGATCAGTGATGCATTTATTTGGTCAATTAATAAAAATTACATATCACAAACTTTCTAAACAATGTCCTGTAATCGATAACTATAGTTTTTAGTACTCAGGTGAAAAATTTATGATCAGTTCTTGGTTGGATTGAGTCTCTCTCTTTCTCGCTCTCTCTCTCTCTCTCTCCATCATCATTAGTCTTCCAAGAATGGCAAATTGTGCAGAGGAGATTAAAGATGGCTGACTAGAGGCATCTGACAGTCACCTCCTCCATAAAGAAGAATCAAAATTAAGTAAATACAGCTAGTGCTCGACTTACGACCACAATTGGTTCCGACAGTCCAGTCGTAACACGATTTGGTCGTAAGTTGAGTAGGCTATATACACGCGGAGATGGTAGTGCTGCCGGAAGCTGGTCTGCACTGTCGTACACCCAGCTGGGCAACGTTTGCGCTGCCAGATGCGGAGCAGTCGTGGCTAGCTATTGTAGTCGTAAAGTCAAATGGTTGTAAGTTGCATAGGTCATAAGTCGATCAATACCTGTACTGGAATTCAAAAGTAAATTGACAAGAAATACCTAAAAGGAAAAAGAGGGAAGTAAATCAGCCTGCTTAGCATGATCAACTGGGGGCCCAGAGAGGCTCCCCAATGTTAGAAAAGGGTAAGTGAGACATCCCCAGTGGTCTATATTTCCGCCATGGGCTCCTCTAATCCTAGCCATGAGAAAGCCCTTCCACCACTGCAGGCCCTGAAACTAGCATAGGATGCTGTCTGGAGATTGCACGACAACATTGCTCCAGAAGGGGATCTCATGTGGAGTCCCACACAACACAAAAATCTTAAGCAGCTACAGCATGGTGGCATTTTGAGAGTCTAGTCTCTACCAGACTGAATCCTTGCCTAGGGCCCATTAGTCCCTGCATCTCTACATCCCTGGTACTCCATTGATATCCCCTGCCCACAGCTGTCACTGCTGTTGGCTGCCACCTCCTGGGCTGAAGAGGTGCCACTGGCAGCAAACTTACTCCCCAAGAAGTGGGACTGTTGCACATTTCATGTGCCTTGAAGCCAGGAAACCCCACCTGCAGCTAGCACCTGGGCTAAAGCTTGTGCTCCCCAGCCACCAACCTACAACTGCTGCCACTAAAAACAACCCTGCCCTCCCCAGCAGCAGGGCTGCAGCACACCTGCTGCCTTCACCACCTGAGCACCCTGACAGGAGCCAGGGGATCACCTCAATAATATTCACCACAGCCAGTGCCCATACTTATACATGCCTGGTGACCCGAGGACAGGTCAACCCAGCCTGGCTTTACCTCCCCCAGTGTCTGAGCACACTATCCAAGGGCTGAGGGATCACTCTGCCATGTCCACCACTGATTGGCACCAGAGTACTACTCCTAGGGCCCTGTGGACTGGATCACCTGGATTATAGCAGACAGTGACAACAGAATAGGCTGCTTGGGATTCTAAGGGCTGTCCCAACACTGCTACTGCAATCACCAACACCATGCCCACTGTCTAGGGGCCTGAGGAGCCGCCCACTGTCTAGGGGCCTGAGGAACCACCCACTTGCTCAGCCCACTACTGCTACTGCTGGCATCCAAGCAAGCTATCTGGAAGCCCAAGAATCAGCCTTCCAGAACCCACTAACCCCAGTGCCAGTGTATGCTGCCCTTAGGCCTAAGGAGAGGGAAGCTAAGCCAACCAGTGCCACTGCTGGGAACAGCGGATCAGCCCACCTGGCATCCCCATCTCCAGCAAAATTTCACCACAGCCTCCACTAATAACCATACCCTAAGACACTGAGGAAATAACAGACACCACTGACCCTAAATTATATGGTGACTATACTACTGCAAATACCCAGAATCAAAACCAAGTTTCCCTACCCAAGCAACACCAGAGATACATATTCAGGAAAAAAATCCTCCCCTATGAAAGCAAATCCAAAACATTGGAAACAATGAGTATTATGATAGATGAGCAGGTATCAACATAAGAACTTAACAAACATAAAAAAGCAAGGAAATAGGACACATTCAAAGAAATGCAGTAATTCTCCAGCAACAGCAATTAATGAAAAAGAGATTTATGAAATGCCAGGAAAAGAATTCAAAATAATGATATTAAGGAAGCCCAGTGAGAAACAAGAGAACACAGAAAAACAATACAAAGGAATCTGAAGAACAATTCAGTATGTAAATGAGAAATGTACAAAAGTAAAAAAAGAACCAAACAAATTCTGAAACTGGATAATTCATAAAATAAAAATTCAAAATATTCAAGAGCTTCGGTGATAGACTATATCAAGCAGAAGAAAAAATTTCAGAACTTAAAGATAGGTCTTTAAAAATAATCCAGTCATATGAAAAAACAAAAAGAATTACAAAGAAGGAACAAATCCTATTGCCATATGGAATACTGTAGGTGACCAGATAATTGAATTTTTGGTGTCCCAGAAAGTGAAGAGAAAACCAAAGGAATAGAAAATACATTTAACCAATTAATAGTGGAAAACTTCCCAAGTCTAGCAGGATATTTACACATCTGGATATAGGAAGCTTAGAGATTCTCAAATATTTATAATGCAAAAAGGTATTCTCCATAGTACGCGATAGTCAAACTGTAAAAAGCCAAAGATAAAGAGAGAATTATAAAAACACCAAAAGAAAAGCATCTAGTCACTTATAAGGGAATCTCATCAGACTAACAGAGGATTTCTTAGGAGAAACCTTACAGGGCAAGGAGATAATGGGATGATGTATTCAAAGTGCTCAAAGAAAAACCTTCCAGCCAAGAACACTATACCAAACTAAGTTATCTTTCATAAATAAATGAGAAGTAAAATATTTTCCTGATAAGCAAAAGCTGAAAGAATTTATCACCACAAGAATGGACCTACAAGAAATGCTTAGGAGAGTCCTAAACCTGGAAGCAAAAGGACAATATGTACCATAATGAAACACATTAAAGTATAAAACACACAGGGCAGGCAAACACACAAATGAGGAAGAGAAATGACTGAAATGTTTACCACTACAGAAAACCACCAAAGCATAATGATAAACAGTAAGAGGAAAAGAAAGAAACAAAGGTTACATAAAACATTCAGAAAGCAATTTAAAATATGATGGGAGCAAAAATTGATATTTCAATAATAACCTTGAATTAAATGGAATACATTTTCCACTTCAATTGTATAGACTGACTAATGGATTTTATAAACATGATCCAATTATATGCTACCTACAAGAAACTAACTTCACCTATAAAGACACATATCGACTAAAAGAAGTAAAGAGATGAATAAAAGGTAATTTATACAAATGGAAACCAAAAGCAAGGAAGAGTAGTTGTACTTATATAAGATGAAACAAGCTTTAATTCAAAAACATTTAAAAAGACAAAGAGCGTCATTATATAATGATAAAGAGAGAAATTCAGCAAGAAGATATAACAATTATAAATTTATATGCACCCAACACTGGAGAACTCTGATATATAAATATTATATTACTAGATATAGGCTGGGTGTGGTGGTTCACACCTGTAATCCCCGTACTTTGGAAGGCCGAGGTGAGCTGATCACGTGGTCAGAACACAGTGAAAAGGCAACCTGTTGAATGGGAAAAACATATTTGCAAACTATTTATCCAACAAGGACTAATTTCCATAAACACAAGAAACTCAAACAACTTAGGAAGAAAACAATCCCATTAAAAAGTGAACATGAATGGACATTTCTCAAAAGAAGACATACAGATATATATTTTAAAATGATGGGCTGGGCACGGTGGCTCATGCCTGTAATCCCATCACTCTGGGAGGCCAAGATGGGCAGATCACGAGGTCAAGAGATTGAGACCCTCCTGGCCAACACGGTGAAACCCCGTCTCTAGTGAAAATACTGGACACTGTGGTGTGCACCTGCAGTCCCAGATACTTGGGAGTCTGAGGCAGGAGAATCGCTGGAACCCAGAAGGCAGAGGTTGCAGTGAGCAGAGATCGCACACTGCACTCCAGCATGGCAACAGGGTGAGATTCTGTCTCAAAAAATAAATCAACACTGCTAATCATTAGGAAATGCAAATCAAAACCACAATAAGATATCATTTTACTTTAGTTAGATAAAGTATTATTAACAACAAAAGATGCTGCTGAAAATGTGGAGAAAAGGGAACTCATACACAGTTGGTGGGAATCTACATTAGTATAGCCATTGTGGAAAACAGTATGGAGATTTCCCAAAAAACTAAAAATAGAACTACCATACAATTTAGCAGTCTCAATATTTGAGTGGAGTGCAGGTATCCCTTTGATATACTGATATCCAAAAGAAAAGATATCAGTCCATCGACATCAGTATTTCAAAGGGATATCTGAACTCCCATGTTCATTGTAGCACTATCCACAGCAGCAAAGATACAGAATCAATCCAAGTATCTATCACTGAAGTGAATGAATAAAGATAATGTGGTATATATACACAATGGAATACTATTGGGCTATAAAAAAGAATAAAATTATGTCATTTGCAGCAACATAGATGGAAATGGAGGTCATGATGTTAAGTGAAATAAGGCAGGCAGAGAAAAAGAAATATCATATGTTCTCACACGTATGTAGCAGCTAAAAAAAGTCCATTTTGTAGAAGTAGAGAGTAGAATGATAGATACCAGAGATTAGGAAATGTGTGTGAATAGGAGAGGAGGAATGAAGAAAGGCTGGTTAATGGGTACAAACATTTAATTAGCTAGAAGTAAGTGGTTATAATGTTCGACTGCAGAGTAGCATGACTATAGTTGACAACAATGTAGCGTATGTTTAAAAATGGTAGAGAGGACTTGAAATGTTCCTAACACATAGCAATGATAAATACTTGAGGTGATGGATATCTTTAATGCGTTTAATGATCTGATCATTACACATTCTGTACATGTAAGAAAATAGAAAACATATGTATTCCACAAATATGTACAAATGTTATGTATCAGTGAAAAGTCATGACAAGTTGAAGGCGAGGGTCAGTATTCACAGGAGAAGGGCCATTTCTGGCCTTAGCCCTTTACCTATCTGTTAGAATCTTATCCACCCTCTTTCTAGGGGCAATACGGTTTGTTGTTGTTAAAGAAGTGAATGAATACGTACCAAGTATTGAGCTTTGGTTAATTGAACAGGTTGTGGTCAGAGAACAAACCTTCTCAGAAGCAAATCAGATAGCCTAGCCATCTATACATTCCTATATGCAACTGTGACACTGAGCTCATGCCTCTCTCCTTGGTGCTGTTGTGACTTTCTTGTTACTGGATGTGGGGAAAAGAGACTCATCCTTTTTGAGAACTAATAATGAATTTTTTTTCCAGTAAGTTGAGTTCTGAAAATTACAGAATTACAATTATTAGTAACAGGACATTGTTTAGAAATAATTGCATTTTACCACTTCACTAAATTTCCCCAATATATACCAATTTTCCCATTATATCACATCAGGTTTAAATTGTACATTTCAGTCTATATTCTCCCTTTTTGGAAAAAACAGCAGATCACACTTAATTCCTCCCTCCTTGAGTAGCCCGTCAACGTTACTCACCTTAGGCTATAGTGGTCTCTCTGATTCTGTCCCCACCTGAAGTCCATTTCCTTCTTGTTCTCTTACCAGCTGTCCTCCAGTAACTTATCGAAATGCCCATAAAGGTGAGAAGGAAAACATTTACAAATTAATTATGTTGCCTATTTCTATTAATATATTGTGTTTCTCTATTTTTATTAAAAATTATTTTTCTATCAAATTATTGTGTTGAATTCTAGAGAAAATGCAAGGTTCATTTATAATCAATTCCACACACATTTTGTTGTGCTCTCTGGCTCCACAGATTTGTTACATGAAAAGTTCTTTCCATGTCTGCATTCCAGTGAGAAAGAACAATGAACAGTTCTAAAATGATTTTCTATTTTTATTTTTTACAAATTGGATCTGATTCTTAAATACAGAAATACTTCCATTTTTTTCCAGCAGTTCTGCGTCCTGCAGTAATGTGTAGACCATCTCAAAGAGGATTCACTTCTGATGATCCTTTCCTTGGGCCTGGCCCGGCACCATAGTTCTTAGACCATTCATTTTTATCTCATAATCACATCTCTTATCTTTCTATCTAAATTCACACTGCTAGGGGAATTAGCTAATCTCTACATTTTAAGCAAGTCTTTTTGTGGATCTGTACATTTTTTTAAAAACTTATTTTCATTAGTCTTCTTTTGTTGTTGTATACTTATATGTTTTGACAAATGCATGGTCCTGAGCACCACAATCAGAACATAGAATAGTGTTCTTACACTAAAAATTTCCTTGAGCTGCCCCTTTGGAGTCAAATCCCACCCTCAGCCTTAAACCTTGTCAATTACTGATTTGTTTCCTGACCCTAAAGTGTTAGGTGTTTCTAAATGTCATGTAGGTGAAATAATATAGTGTTGATTTTTTGGAGTGTGGTTTCCTCTACTTTGCATGAAGTATGGAAGATACATTCATGTTGGTGCATGTTTCAATAGTTTGTTCTTTCTTATTTGCTCAGTAGTATTCTACTATATGGATGTACCACAGTTCATTTATTCAAAGTCCTGCTGAAGGACTTTTGAGTGGTTTCCAGTTATGAATAATGTTCCTCTAAATATTCATGTGCAGATTTTTGTGTGGATATATATTTTCATTTTTCCTAGGCAAATACCTATAAGTAAAGTTACTGGGTCATGTGATAATCAGATGTTTAATTTTATACACACACACACACACACACACACACACATATATTATTGCACTTTAGGTTCTGGGGTACATGCGCAGAACATGCAGGATTGTTGGATAGGTACCTACATGGCAATGTGGTTTGCGGCCTCCATCCCCTGTCAGCTATATCTGACATTTCTCCCCATATTATCCCTCCCCAACCTCCCTACCCCCTGTTGTCCCTCCCCTGTTTCCCACCAACAGACCCTAGTGTGTGATGCTCCCCTCCCTGTGTCCATGTGTTCTCATTGTTCAACACCCACATGTGAGTGAGAACATGCAGTGTTTGATTTTCTGTTTTGGTGTCAGTTTGCTGAGAATGGTGGTTTCCAGATTCATCCACGTCCCTACAAAGGACACAAACTCATCCTTTTTTATGGCGGCACAGTATTCCATGGTGTATATGTGCCACATTTCCCTTGTCTAATCTATCATCAGTGGGCATTTGGGTTGATTCCAGGTCTTGAGAGTTGCAGAAATTTCTCTTTCAGTACTTGATGTAGTGAGGGTTTTATTATTTCAGTCATACTAACAAGTATATCGTGAGATGCACTCTTTTTTTTAAACCACGAGAACATCTTTTACATTATGAAATAAAATTCTTAACTTTGCAGTCTAACCTATTTGCATTATTGAATTACCAATATCTGAAGGAATCCCAAGGATCAAAGGACCATGAGGAGGCATTTGATTTACATCTGCTTGGCCAAACAGATGTATGAGAGATCTATCCCAAAACAACGATAGGAAGCCACAATGATAAGCTAGACATCTTGAGCTATAGAAAGCAAACACATAGCTTTAAACTAGCTTCCCTGTCCTGGTAGCCCACTATCAAGAGTTCAGAAATAATGAAGACCTCTCAGGTTACACCATACAACTAGGGAATATGTAAAAGAATAAGAAAGAAGTATTTGCTTTATGAAACAAACTAAAATATAGAACTACCCACTCCGTTAGTACTATTATATTTTCAAGAATTAGACCTGGCTCTTCTTGGAATTGTTTTCTCTCCTGCTGCCTAGTGACTACGTGGAACTCCTGGTCTTTGAAGTGGGCTGGGCCTCAGATTTGCAGTGTCTCAGCCATGTGTTGGAGTAGCTGATGTTTTCACTATGACTTTTGTCCTCATGGGATCTCAAAAACTTATGAACTTCCTTAATTTCTAGGCTGGCCTCGCACTCCTGGTTTGTCCTATCTTGAAGCTGCTTAGAGCCTAGTGTGGCTGGGTTACATCTATTTGTTTTTTTTTTTTTTTGATACAGAGTACAGCGTTTTGCTCTGTTACCCAGGCTGGAGTGCAGTGGCATAATCTTGGCTCACTGCAACCTCTGCCTCCCAGGTTCAAGTGATTCTCCTGCCTCAGCCTCCTGAGTAGCTGGGACTATAGCCGTGTGCCACTACGCCCAGCTAATTTTTTGTATTTTTAGTAGAGATGGGGTTTCACTGTGTTAGCCAAGATGGTCTCGATCTCCTGACCTCATGATCCACCCACCTCAGCCTCCAAAAGTGCTAGGATTACAGGCATGAGCCACTGCGCCCAGCCTAGGGTACATCTTAAGTGGGAGTTAAGTTCTCAAGTCAGTGGGAAAGGAACAATTACTTATGGTCAATTACTCCTGAACTTCTTTTAGAATAATGCTAAGTTGGAGACCACACCACTGCTGTCTCACAGGTGAATCCAGCTCTGCCAGTTTTTCCTCCAGCTTTGGAGTGAGTAACTTTTTCTTCAATTGAGCACCAGATAATGGAATTGGCTTGTCTGTGTATAGGGACCATGTGGTAAGAAAATCATCTTTGGCATCTGAGCACCACAGCTCTAATAAATGCATCTGATTCTCATGCTATGAATGGCTCAGAGAAAGGGAGATAAACTGAGAGAGCAGACTTATGTCTGCCGCTCGTACTTATCTTGGGCACCTACTCAGCATATTGAGAAGTTGGAATGGCAGGTGGTATTTTTGGCATCATCTTAAATGATATTTTTCTGTCTTTCCTGCAACCCTTTCCCTATCTTCCCAAGGTATATAGTTGGATTTGTGCAAGAAAAATGTCATAAAATTTGTAGTGTTACTTTTGGGTAGTGGCAATGCAGTAGCTGGCTACTGTCTTCTTTTCCATTTTTTCATGACAGGATGGAGAAATATTGATAGATTTTACATATCCTCCTAATGACTAATGGCAAGCTTGGCCAGCTCCACTCCTGTCGTAAACAGTGCCCCTCTGCACGTGGCACAATTGGCGAGCCTGCACACAGTACGGCCATACTCGACGCTGTTCTTACACGAGTGAGAAACATTCTTTTCAGCTGCCTCTAGCCCAAAGCCACAGAGTGCCCCTCCTGAGGTCTATAAATGCTCAGGCAGATTACAGAGCTGGGGTCATTAAAATCTGGCTGTAGAGCAATGGTGGTAACAAAATATGATGTGTTATTACTTCCATTTTCATTTTCTGAAATGACTGTGGCATGACTCATTGGAGATACACTAGACATTTTAGACAAGTTTTTACCCAATCAGATTCGCAGAAGTAAAAATACCAATGAAGTTTCCAAAATAGGACAACACAAAATATCAGGTCTGGTTTAATAATACAAAATAACTGCTACTTATTTGTGATAAACATTGTGTAAAAATAAGGAAAAATGCATAAATGTACTTAAACAAATTAGGTGAAAAGAAGTAGTAAGAATTGAAAATTTGCTAGTGCAGAGCCTTATGTAGTAGAAATTCAATAACTATTAATTGCCTTTTTTTTTTTTTTCATTTTTAACCCTCTGTATTTAGAAGATAGGTTTGTTAATGGCCTAGGCATGGAAAAAAGAATAAAAGATGCTTGATAAGAAAAGTTATTCCTAGGAGACTGGGTGCCTGTAATCCCAGCACTTTGGGAGGCCGAGGTGGGTGGATCACGAGGTCAGGAGTTCAAGACCAGCCTGGCCAAGATAGTGAAACCCGATCTCTACTAAAAATACAAAAAAAAAAAAAAAAATTAGCCAGTTGTGGTGGTGGGTGCCTGTAATCCCATCTACTTGGGAGGCTGAGGCAAATAATTATTTGAACCTGAGAGGCAGAGGTTGCAGTGAGCCGAGATGGCACCATTGAAATCCAGCCTGGGCAACAGAGTGAGACTCTGTCTCAAAAAAAGAAAAAAAAAAAAAAAAAGTTATTCCTTGGTACCCTCCCCCTTTTCTTGTTTGTTTTGGAAAGGCGATGTGGCACAGAAGAAATATTATAATTAGGTAAACCTATGTTCAAATCACAGCTAGTTGTGTAACCTTGAGCAAACTATTTAATTTCCTGAGCATCAGTTTCGTATTCTCAGAAGAGATAATGTTCCAGATATCCAGGGCAGGGGATAACACTGCCTTGTGGAATCATTTTAACAGTTTAAACATTCAGTTTATTGAATTTCCTTTGATTCCAAGAAAGCTTCTAGCTATGTGTAGCTTCCTTGATAGGTCTCTCCAGACTTTGTAGTGACCAAATAGGCTTCTAGATCTTATCAGTCATTTCTTAGTGTAAACCAATGATTCTCATTTACCTAACCATGGTGCTTTACCATAGAATAAAAATGCACCATTTATGCAGAATGGCCATGCTGTCTACTAGTGCAGTGAGTTCTCATCCTAAATTGATTTACCTCATTTCATATGTGTAATTAAAGTGAGTTTCACTGCTTCTCCCAGAGACAGACCTGCTTTTTATTTAAAGGTGAAATTAAGTTTTTGAGCCTGCAAGGTGAAGGACTAGCAGCTAAAGGTTATAAATTTAGCAAGGTAAGGAATGTTACCCAGGGAGACCTCTTTCCAGATTATTCTACTTCTGCATACCCAATTAAAGTTTAAATTTAATCATTATTAAAGTAATGACTGGACATAATTTAAAAATAAAAAGTAGTATTTGACTTATGGAAAACTCAACTCCTGTTACTTGGAGGCAACCAATTTGAATTCTTTAAGCTATTTCTTCTGATATTTACCTCCATGTTTCTAAACTGCATGCCTCTGGTGTTGATTTCTCGATTTTTAAAGGTGTTGATTTCTGATTATCTCTTAGTATGGAAGAGGAGGATGTTGCTAGCTTATACACATTGATACACATCCATGCAGCTAACACACATGCACACACATATATACAACTCTTCTATATAGTTATATCATTTTTAGAACAATTGAATCATTATAATGTCATGGAAACATTGTTCATAGCTGAAACATTATTAGTGAGTATTATAGTTGTGCACATGAGCATTTTCTTGCACAATTTTTGCTTTTTCCCTATCCTATAGGATCATAACACAGTAGACAGTTGAAGAATTTTTGTTGTCTACACTGCTTTCAAATGCCCATTTTGAAATTTAGCTCACCACCTACAAGGCCTGCATGCCAAGTTCTCACTTCTAGAAACCCTATTAACTAGAATTCTTGGAAGAGACCTCAGCTTGTATCCAAGTATAAGAGAAAATCAGACCCTGATGTGCCTAGGAGCTGTGATCCGTCATCCCTGGCCTCTGGCTGGGGAGCCAGCCCTTTTTCTCTTTCTGCAGAGCTTTTCTTACTGACAAAGGTTTGCTGCTAAATTCTAAGTTTGTAGCCTTACTTTCCTTAACAGCTGCTGCTCTTTATCATTATGTTTTTACAACCTCCTCTGAAATTTTAAACATATTACAATTTTGTCACCTGCATGTTCTTCTTGGAGATGGGCCTCCTTAAGCCTTTGTCCTGCTGTAATGGGGAAGGTCAGCTCTAGGGTTGCCAACACACCTACTGTCCCAGGACTGTACTTCTTCCACATCCACAGGAGGCTCTCCATCTCCCTCCCCTTTGGGACTCTCTATTCTTTGTATCTTTATCTTATCTGATTTACTCTTTGATTTTTAAAGAAGTACATCCTTCAGTAGTTTCCTGGGAAAGAGTTCATGGTAGGTACTTTTAATTTTTTGACAGAAAATATCTTTCTTTCACACTTGCTAGTTTTGCTGGGTATATATTCTAGGATAAATATTACCTTTTCAAATGCATTCTTCAATTACTTCCGGCTTTCAGTGTTACAATTGGGAAGTTTGGCGCTATAATGGTTCTTTTTATACATTAATAATTTTATTGAGTGATAATTTTATACTGATTGTTGATCCACTGTAAAATATATATATTTTTTTACCTTCTGAAGACTTATGTATTTATTTATTTGTTTTCATTTTATTTTATTTTATTTTACTTTAAGTTCTGGGATACCCGTACAGAATGTGCCGGTTTATTACATAGGTATCTATGTGCTATGTGGTTTGCTGCACCTATCAACCTGTCATCTAGGTTTTAAGCCCTGCATACATTAGGCATTTGTCCTAATGCTCTCCTTCCCCTTGCCTTCCATCCCCAACAGGCCCTGGTGTGTGATGTTCCCCTCCCTGTGTTTAAGATCTATCCTCAGTCTCTGTTATTCATTAATTTTATATGTTGTGGATTGAAGTGGGATTTATCAATGGATCTCTTTAAAGGTAAAAATGTATGCTTTTCAGTTCTAGAAGATATTTATGTTTTATCCTATGATAATCTCTTCTCTTTTCTGTGCTCTCTGTATCTACAACTATTAGTATTTAGATGCTAGGCTTTCTAGATTGGTTCAATAAATTATTTTTTCCCTCGATTACAGTATTTCCATATTTTATTCCTATTCTTTATTTTACTTTTCAGTGCTTCTGTTGAAATGCTTATTTCTGGCCCAGCATAGTGTCTCACACTTATCATTCCAGCACTTTGGGAGGCAGAAGCCAGCAGAACTCTTGAGCTCAGGAGTTTGAGACCAGCCTGGGCAAGAAGGTGAAACCCCATCTTTGCAAAAATTATAAAAAACTAGACAGGCATGGTGGCATGCACCTGTAGTCCCACCTACTCAGGAGGCTGAGGTGGGAGGATTGCTTGAGCCCAGGAGGTGGAGGATGCAGTGAGCTGGTGATCACACCACTCCACTGCTACCTGGGTGACAGAGTGAGACTCTGTCTAAAAAAAAAAAGAAAGGAAATAAATGTTTTTTTCTATATCATACCATTAAGTTTCAAGAGTGCTTTGTTCTTGTTTGTTAGTTTTTTTCAAAGTAGTATAGCATCCTTTTTTTTTTGTTTTATGGATATTGTTATCTTTTAAATTTTAATATTTAATTTTTTAATTTTCCATCAGTTATTGGGGTACAGATGGTATTTGATTATTTGAGTAAGCTATTTAGTGGTGATTTGTGAGATTTTAGTGCACCCATTACCCAAACAGTGTACACTGCACCCTATTTGTAGTTGTCTATCCCTTGCTGCCCCCCACTGTTTCCCTCAAGTCCCCAAAGTCCATTGAATCATTCTTATGCCTTTGCATCCTCATAGCTTAGCTCCCACATATCAATGAGAGCATACAATATTTGGTTTTCCATTCCTGAGTTACTTCACTTAGAATGATAGTCTCTGGTCTCATCCAGTTCACTGCAAATGCTGTTAATTCATTCCTTTTTAATGGCTGCAGAGTATTCTGTCATATATACACCATATGCATATACACAGCATTGGGTTGGTTCCATGCTTTTGCAGTTTTAAATTGTGCTGTGCATGTGCAAGTACCTTTTTCAAATAATGACTTCTTTTCCTGTGTAGATCTCCATTAGTAGGGTTGCTGGATCAACTGGCAGTTCTACTTTTAGTTCTGTAAGGAATCTCCACACTGTTTTCCATGGTGGCTATACTACTTTACATTCCCACCAGCAGAGTAGAAGTGTTTCCCGATCACCGCATCCATGCCAACATGTACTGTTTTGGTTTTTTTAATAGCCATTTTTGCAGGAGTTAGGTGGTATCGCATTGTGGTTTTGATTTGCATTTCCCTGATCATTAGTAATGTTGAACATTTTTTCATGTTTGTTGGCCATTTATATATCTTTCTTTGAGAATTGTCTATTCATGTCCTTATCCCACTTTTTGGTGGGATTGTTTTTTTATTTTTTTCTTAATGATTTGTTTTAGTTCAATGTAGATTCTGGATATTAGTCCTTTGTCAGATGTGTAGATTGTGAAGATTTTCTCTCACTCTGTGGGTTGTCTGTTTACTCTGCGGACTGTTTCTTGTGCTATGTGAAAGCTCTTTAGTTTAGTTAGGTGCCAGTTATTTATCTTTGTTTTTATTGTATTTGCTTTTAGGTTTTTGGTCAAGAGATCCTTGCCTAAGCCAGTAATTAGACGGGTTTTTCCAATGTTATCTTTAGAATTTTTATAGTTTCAGGTCTTAGGTTTAAGTCTTTAATCCATCTTGAGTTGACTTTTCTATAAGGAGGGAGATGAGGATCCATTTCATTCTCCTACATGTGGCCAGCCAATTATCCCAGCACCGTTTGTTGAAAAGGATGTCCTTTCCCCTACTTTATGATTTTGTTTGCTTTGTGGAACATGAGCCGGCTGTAAACATTTGAGTTTATTTCTGGGTTCTCTATTCTGTTCCATTGGTCTATGCTCCTATTTTTATATCAGTACCATGCTGTTTTGGTGACTATGGCCTTATAGTACAGTTTGAAATCGGGTAGTGTGATGCCTCCAGATTTGTTCTTTTTGCTTAGTCTTGCTTTGGCTATGTGGCTGTTTTTGGTTCTATATGAATTTTAGAACTGTTTTCTCTAACTCTGTGAAGAATGAGGGTAGTATTTTGATGGTGATTGTGTTAAATTTGTAGAATGCTTTTGGCAGTATGGTAGCATGGTCATTTTCACAATATTGGTTCTACTCATCCATGAGCATGGGATGTGTTTCCATTTGTTTGTGTCATCTGTGATTTCTTTCAGCAGTGTTTCGTAGTTTTCCTTGCAGAAGGCTTTTGACTCCTTTGTTAGGTATATTCCTAGGGTGTTTTTGTTTGTTTGTTTGTTTGTTTTACAGCTATTGTAAAAAGGGTTGAGTTCTTGATTGGATTCTCTTTTTGGTCACTGTTAGTGTGGGGAAGAGCTACTGATCTGTGTACATTAATCTTGTATGCAGAAATTTTGCTGAATTCTTTTACCAGTTCTAGGTGCTTCTGGAGGAGTCCTCAGGGTTTCAAGGTAAACAATCATATTGTCAGCAAACAGTGACAGTTTGATTTCCTCTTTACTGATTTGGTTGCCCTATATTTCTTTATCTTGTCTGATTGCTCTGGCTACGACTACCAGGACTATGTTGAAGAGGAGTGGTGAGACTGGACATCCTTTTCTTGTTCCAGTTTTCAGAGGAAATGCTTTCAACTTTTCCTTGTTCAGTATTATGTTGGCTGTGGGTTTGTCATAATGGCTTTTATTGCATTTAGGTTTGTCCCTTTTATGCCAATTTTGCTGAGTTTTAATCATAAAGGAATGCTGGATTTTGTCAAATACTTTTTCTGCATCTGTTGAGATGATCATATGATTTTTGTTTTTAATTCTATTTATGTGGTGTAGCACATTTATTGATTTGCATATGTTAAACCATCCTTGCATCCCTAGTATGAAACCTGCTTGATCATGGTGGATTATCTTTTTGATATATCGTTGGATTTGGTTAGCTAGGATTTTAGCATCTATGTTCATCAAGGATATCACTCTGTAGTTTTCTTTTTTGCTTATGTCCTCTCCTGGTTTCGGTATTAGGGAGATGCTGACTTCATAGAATGAATTAGGGAGGGTTCCTTCATTCTCTATGTTGCAGAATAGTGTCAATAGGATTGGTACCAATTCTACTTTGAGTATTTGGTAGAATTCTGCTGTGAACCTGTCTGGTCCTTGACTTTTTTCTGTTGGTAATTTTTTAATTATCATTTCAATCTCACTGCTTGTTATTGGTCTGTTCAGGGTATCTAATTCTTCCTGATTTAAGCTAGGAGCATTGTACTTTCCCAGGAATTTATTCATCTCTTCTAGGCTTTCTAGCTTGTGTGTGTAGGGTATTCATAGTAGCCTTGAAAGATCTTTTGTATTTCAGTGGTGTCAGTTGTAATATCTCCTGTTTTGTTTCTTAGTGAGGTTATTTGGATTTTCTCTCTTCTTTTTTTTTGGTTAATCTTGCCAGTGGTCTATCAATTTTATTTATCTTTTCAAAGAACCAGTTTCTGTTTGATTTATCTTTTGTATTTTTTTGGCTTCAATTTCATTTAGTTCTGCTCTGATCTTGGTTATTTCTTTTCATCTGCTGGGTTTGGGTTTGGTTTGTTCTTGTTTCTATAGTTCCATGAGGTATCACCTTAGATTCTCTGTTTGTGCTTTTTCAGACTTTTTGATATAGGCATTTAGGGCTATGAACTTTCCTCTTAGCACTACCTTAGCTATATCCTAGAGGCTTTGATAGATTGTGTCATTATTGTCATTCAGTTCAACTAATTTTTTAATTCCCATCTTGATTTTGTTTTTGACCCAGTGCTCATTCAGGAGCAGGTTATTTAATTTTCATGTATTTGCATGATTGTAAACATTCAATTTGGAGTTGATTTTCAGTCTTATTCCACTGTGGTATGAGAGTGCTTGATATAATTTCAATTTTCATAAATTTATTGAAGCTTGTTTTATACCTATCACATGGTGTATCTTGGAGAAAGGTTTATGTGCTGTTGAATAGAATGTGTATTCTATGATTGTTGAATGAAATGTTTTGTACATATCTGTTAAGTCCATTTGTTCCAAGGCGTGGTTTTAAATCCTTTGTTTTTTTGTTGACTTTCTGTTTTGATAACCTATCTAGTTCTGTCAGTAGAGTATTGAAGTCCCCTACTATTATCGTGTTGCTGTCTATCTCATTTCTTAGGTCTATTTGTAATTGTTTTATAAATTTAGAAGCTCCAGTGTTAGGTGCATATATGTTTAAGATTGTGTCATTTTCCTGTTGGACAAGGCCTTTTACCATCATATAATAGCCCTCTTTGTCTCTTTTAACTGCCGATGCTTTAAAGTTTGTTTTGTCTCATATAAGAAAAAATGGAAGAAAAGAAAAAAAAATAAGAATAGCTACTCTTGCTTGCTTTTAGTCTCCATCTGCATGAAATGCCTTTTTCCACCATTTTTTCCATGGAAAAGGAAATGCCTTTTTCCTTTTTAAGTTTATGTGAGTCCTTACATGTTATGGCAGTCTTCTGAAGGCAGCAGATAGTTAGTGGGTGAGCTATTTTCCATTCAGCAGTTCTGTATCTTTTAGGTGGAGCATTTAGGCCATTTTCATTCAATGTTAGTATTGAAATGTGAGGTACCATTGCATTCATAATGCTCTTTATTCCCTGTGTACTTTGGTTTTTGTTTTTGCTTTTTAACTTGTATTTTTGTTTTACAGGTCCTGTGTGATTTATGCTTTAAAGAGGTTCTGTTTTGATGCCTTTCCAGGATTTGTTTCAAGATTTAGAGCTCCTTTTAGCAGTTCTTGTAGATGGTGGCTTGGTAATGGTGAATTCTCTCAGCATTTGTTTGTCTGAAAAAGACTGTATCTTTTCTTCATATACGATGCTTAGTTTTGCTGGATACAAAATTCTTGGCTGATCATTGTTTTGTTTGAGGACGCCGAAGATAGGTCCCCAATCCCTTCTAGCCTGTGGCATTTCTGCCTGTTATCTGATGGGTTTTCCTTTATAGGTTACCTTATCCTCTCTTTTGTCTTAACTTTGGATAACCTGATGACACTGTGCCTAGGCAAAGATCTTTTTGTGATGAATTTCCCAGGTGTTCTCTGTGCTCCTTGTATTTGCATGTCTAGTTCTCCAGCAAGGCTGCAGAGGTTTTCCTCGATTATTCCCCAAATATATTTTCCAAGCTTTAGAATTGTCCTCTGCCTCAGGAACACTGATATTCTTAGGTTTGGCTGATAAACATAATCCCAGACTTCTTGGAGGCTTTGTTGATATTTTCTATTCTTTCTTCTTTGTTTTTGTTGGATTGGGTTAATTCTAAGACCTTGTCTTAAGTCTCTGAATTTCTTTCTTCTACTTGTTCAATTCTATTGCTGAGAGTTTCCAGAGCATTGTGCATTTCTAAAAGTGTGTCCACAGTTTCCTGAATTTTTGATTGTTTTTTTCTTTAAGCTATCTATTTCCTTAAATATTTCTCCCTTCACTTGTTGAATCATGTTTTGGATTTCCTTGCATTGGGCTTCACCTTTCTCTGGTCCCTCCCTGATTAACTTAATAACTAATCTATTGAATTATCTTTCCTGTAAATCAGGGATTTCTTCTTGGTTTGGATCCATTCACTGCTGGTGAACTAGTGTGATTTTTAGGGGATGTTGAAAAGCTTTGTTTTGTCATATTACCAGGATTGGTTTTCTGTTTCTGTTGGGTAGCCTCTTTCAGAGGGAAAGTCTATGACTATAGGCTGTTTTTCAGATTTTTTTCTCCCACAAGGTGTTCCCTTAATGTAGTACTCTCTCCCTTTTCTTGTGGATGTGGCTTCCCATGAGCCAAGAGCAGTGATTGTTGTTTCTCTTCTGTGTCTAGTAACCCAGCAAATCTACCCAGCTCCATGGTAGTACTAGGGGTTGTCTGCCCAGAGTCCTGTGAGGTGAACCATCTATGGTTTTCTCAGCCATGGATACCAGTGCCTGTTCTGGTGGAGGTGGTGGAGGGGGCAGTGGACTCAATGAGGGTCCTTTGCTTTGGTGGTTTAATGTACTATTTTTGTGGTGGCTGGCCTCCTGCCAGGAGGTGGGGCTTTTTGGAAAGCATCAGCTGTAGTAGTGTGGAGAGGGACTGGCTGTGGGCAGGGCCCTAGAATTTCCAATATTAAATGCCTTTGCCTTTGACTACTAGAGTGAATTTGGAAGGACCATCAGGTAGGGGTGGTGCTGGATGTGTCTAAGCTCAAACTCTCCTTGGGTGGGTTTTGCTGCAGCTGCTGTGGGGGATGGGGGTGATATTCCCAGTTCACTGGAGTTGTGTACCTAGGAGGATTATGGCTGCCTCTGCTGAGTCATGCAGGTTGTCAGGGAAGTTGGGGAAAGCTGACAGTTACAGGCCTCACCCAGCTTCCATGCAAATCGAAGGGCCAGTCTCATTCCTACCATGCTTCCCACCACAGCCCTGAGTCTGTTTCCAGGTGGAGGGCTACATGGGCTTAAAGACTTGCCCAAGGCTTTCCACCTCCTATCTGTGAAGGAAAAGGGCTTTAGCTCTTCCCTCTGCCTGTGAAGTCTGCATGCTGAGTTCTGGCCAGGTGACTTCTTGAACCATTCAAATTGTCACAAAGTTCAATTAGAGACGTCCTTCTCCTTGTGGAGTTTTACCCCCTCCTCATCTCACTGCCACCCTCTCAATGGATCCCTGTGGTATCAAACAGGAATGGGGACCCATTCACCTGGGGACCCAGCAAGTTCCCAGGGCCTTTCTACTGCTTCCTATACCTCTATATTTAACTCAGCTCAGCTCTCTAACTTGACTCAGCCCCAGGTAAAATCGTAAACTTCTCCTGCAATCAGACCTTCAGCTTCTCCAGTGGGGGTATGCATTCAGGAGAGGAGGGTCTCCCTTTCTCACTTCCACAGTTGAGCACTCACAGTGTTTGGGGTATCTCCCAGTTCCCATGGGAGCAGTGGGTCCTATTAGGATTGCTGGTTTGTTTTGGCAGTTGATCTGGAGCTAAAATTCACAATGCAAGTCTCTGCTGTCTGCTCTGTCTGGAGCTGTAATTCTAGTCCTGCCTCCCATCTGCCATGATCCTCAGTAATCTGTATCCTTTTTTTTTTTTTAGATGTTTACAGTATCTACTCTTACATTTTAAATAAAATCATAGAAGTGTTTTAAAGTTTCTATTTGTTTTCTCTCTTATCATTGTTTTCTCTGTTCTGTTTGTTCAGTTTCCCTCTTTCAGTTTAAACTTCTCTTAGTCTGGTTGTCTCTGACTGCTCATTTTTAAAGAAAATATTATTGAGAGCTCTGTTTCTAGGCACAATTTGCCAATTTGTGGACCTTGTTACAGAGTGATTGGATGGAGGGTCTGGCTGTCTCACTGGGATATTCCCCAAATAACATTTGAAGTATTTTATTTTGGTTAGATCAGTTTTCTCAAAAATAGTGTCTCTAATCTCCTACCTAATAATGTGTACTTTGCTGTGAGCATTTTGGGAGTCCAGCAGGAAAAAGTTGCTGGTGAAGGGAGTGGGGGTGGAAGCAGCAGCCAATTTTATCAGCCTCGAAAATTAAGTGCTCTTTGGAGAATGAGCCAGATCTTATTCATTCTAGCATTTCTCATGGCGATGAACTAGACAGCTTACATACTGTGACATAAAGATGTTGGCAGTTTGGCTGGGATATTTGTCACCTATTATATGTCAGGGTTGATTTATGTGATTGTTTCATGCTCCATGGGTGTCCCTTTAGAAACTGTGAAAGGTGAAATAGGGGAGGGACAGCAGGGAATGGGGAGTTGGGGAGAGATAGCACAGGGAGAAATGCCAGATATAGGTGAAGGGGAGGAAGACAGCAAATCACACTGCCACGTATGTACCTATGCAACGATCTTGCAGGTTCTTCACATGTACCCCAAAACCTAAAATGCCATTAAAAAAAAAAAGAAAAGAAACTGTGAAAGGGATAAAAGGCTTCAACAATAGAGGCCTACTCTGTTTTTTGTTTCATTTTTTTTTTTGAGACAGGGTATTGTTCTGTCGCCCAGGGTAGAGTGCAGTGGCATGATCTCAGCTCACTGCAACCTCTGCCTCCCCAGTTCAAGCAATTCTTGTGCCTCAGCCCCCCAAGCAGCTGAGATTACAGGCACACACCACCACACCTGGCTAATTTTTGTATTTTTAGTAAAGACAAGGTTTCACCATGTTGGTCAGGCTAGAAAGGTCTGCTCTTTCATCATGGTGACGACACTGCAAATCCTCCAGCTACAAGATAGAAGATACAAGATAGGACTTAACAAAAATGTAAGGCACTTAAAGTAGTTCTTGGCACAGGAACTATTACTAGATACATAATTATCAATTATTCAACATCACTTTGTTAATTAAGTAAATACCACTTTTGTACCTACAGTTTTGCTAAGAGTTCTTACTTTGAATAAAATCCTGCTCTCAAGTAGCTTCTATCCTAGAAAAGACACTTGAAAAATTGATAATAATCGGGAAAAAAAGACAGATGAAGCACAATGAAATCCATATTATTGAAGAGAGTGACAAAGATCCAAAGAAGCCACCTTTCTCTAGGGCAGAAAGAATCTTTTCTGCACTCAAAGATAATTCAGGGCTCCTTCATCCCGGGTGTCTGGGGCTTTAACCAGTACACATCTGCTTTCATTTTCATTCTACTTCAGAAATCTGCTGTGAAGCCCTTTAATTCACAGAACCCAAATATTTCCCGTGAGAGGTGATGTCACTCAAATGTTTGCTCCCTCTTTAATATATTTGTATTTCCAAAGATGTACTAATGTTTACAGACAGATTTTATTTTCATGGAAACAGGAAGCATATGCCATCCCATATACTTCTGATAAGTATTTCAGCTGTTTTCTGTTGCCCTTAAAGAAACAAGATACCCAGAGGACTTTAGCAATAGGAAGCTAAAATGATTAGTATTATCCCACAGGAGAATTAAAAAGTGTGGAGAAAGGCATTATCACACAATATCAAATGGCAGAAAACTAGGTTAGACCTTTTAGCAGACTGGGCTGTTGTCCTTTGAAGGGCAACTCGGAGACCTACTAGTGCATTTCAACAACAGCTGTGGTCATCATTGCATTTCTATTCCTTGCTGCAATGAGACAAACTTGTATTCTCAGTAGAGTTCCCAGGCTTGGAAATAAGTTGGTTTTCTTAAAATAGCTTATTGAAAGGAAGCTCTTGCATAAGCGATCAGCATCATTTTCAATAACTGTTTTGTTTATCTTTAATGTGAACAAACATCATTCAGAAATGGAGGTTCTTCTGCTCAGTGACCACGATTGGCTGCAGTGGAAAATATTGATTTAAGGAAATATTATTTATTCAACAAAAATGTGCTGAGTCGAGTACTATGTGAGATACACTGGAGATACACTGTGATGCCAATATTTGAAGGATTTTAATGTTTACAACCTAGTGAGGAAGACAAAGAACAATGAAATAATCACACACAAAAAATGTGAATACCAACTCTATAAGGGCTACCAAGGAGATAAGCATGGGGCTGTGGATGTCAGGTTAGACATTTGTAAGAAAATGACTCCCCAAGAGAGTGAGTGAGCATGAAACTCAGAGAGGGCAGAAGGGAAGTGTGTGTGAGATCGTGACCCTGGGAAGGGAAAGAGTGGGATGAAGAGACAGAGAAAGAAGATAGATGGGGAGAGTTTTAGAGGATGGTGGACTGTAAGTGTCAGACCACAGACAGTCTTGTGGACCAATAAGCATTTTCGTCACAAAGGGAAGCCATGCAAGGGCTTTAAAAAAAGGGAGTGACATCTTTAGACCTGTGCTTTAAAAAGGTCATTTTGGCTGCAATTTGGAGACTAATTTTGAAAGGCAAGAATGGGTGTGTGGATGTGGGTAGATTATATATTACTGGTCAAGCCTTATTGAGAACTGTTATGTGAAAGCAGCATTTAATTTGTAAGAGAATAAAACAGAAATGGAAGTCCAAAAAATCAATCTGATATTCTCCTTCTAGATTAGTGACTGCTGAAAACTTTCAGGACAAATAATTGGGAGATGGGGGGCGGCTGGGGAGGGATAGCAGGGGGTGGCGAGATTGCAGAGGGCTAACATTAGAAGAAATAGCTAATATAGATAATGGGGGATGGATGCAGCAAACCACCATGGCACATGTATACCTGTGTAACAAGCCTACACGTTCTGCACATGTACCCCAGAACTTAAAATATAATTAATAAAAAAAGAAAAGAAAATCTCTCAGAAGGGAATATCTGTATTTCTTGGGAACAGATACTGACATTTGACTTTATTACTGGAGAACCCATTCTGTGTTTCAAAATGCCATGGTTCTTACTGGATAACTTTCAGACCAATATTGAGAAGCCATTTGGGATTGCAATTTCAATTTTACAGATGTAGAGTTTAAGAACTTAGGTACAGAGAGACCTAATGATTTGTCCTGGGTCACGAAAAAATTGAATAGCCGTGCTAACTGTTGACTTTCTTCTCAAGGTTTCGATTGCTTGAGTTGTTCAGATGACTTGGCATTCACCAGAAATGTCAGGGCACTTAAAGTTAGACCACAATTAAGCATAATATTGTAGAATTAGTGTGCATCTCCCTAATGTTATTCTAAGTATGAAGCTGCACCCTTGACCTCAATTTTTACACTTTATGTACACATTTTGTTCATTTTTTCACTTAATTTCACCAATCCCTTTATGTTACTTATTTCCTTTTTACGTTTATACACAGTAGTTTTATGAACTTATAAGGATACCCTAAGTTCTCAACTCTACCCCATATAGATTTGCCAAAAGCTGTGTGTTTACCGCAATGAAAGTGATAGAATTTTGAGAGTTGATGCGTGTTGGTATCATAGAAAATGATGTAAATGAACTGTGGTCTTCTAATAAAATCTTTCTACATTCTTTTTGCTAGGTGATAAAAAGTAAAATCTATAAATTGTTTTAGAAGTTAAATTAATGATAACAGTAATATCCTTTCCTAAATGATTATTTTAATTAATGTCTCTTGTTTGACCTATATTTGTAATATTGGCTGTCTATTATCTAGAGTTTCCAAGAAGATTTAAAAGTGTACTATCTTCTAAAATTCCTGGAGAATGACAATGAATGACTCTCCCATTTTTTCTTTCCCACTACAGGCAGACTTCTGGCCTAGAATCTAAATGCAGAATTTTTATTAGTTCTTTAAAAAATTGTATTAGAGAAAGTAGTTTGAATGGTTTGAATATTCATAGCAGTAGGGCATTAGCCAAAAAGAAAATATTTCATATCATTAAAATGTTATAATAGATACTGAAATTCATCTTTGAAATGCTGACAAAGCATATAACTTTCCATCTTAGTCATTCAACTGTAACTACCTGAGTAAATTCAGGCAAAGCCCTTCATGTGTTTTTTGTTTTTGTTTTTCTTTCTTTTCTTTCTTTCTTTTTTTTTTTTTTTTTTTTTTTTTTTTTTTTTTTTTTTTTTTTTTTTTTTTTTTTTTTTTTGTAATTTTACTTTAAGTTCTGGGATACATGTGCAGAACGTGCAGATTTGTTACATAAGTATACATATGCCATGGTGGTATGCTGCACCCATCAACCCATCATCTACATTACGTATTTCTCATAATGTTTCCCTCCCGTAGCTCCCCACCCCTGACAGGCCCCGGTGTGTGATGTTCCCCTCCCTGTGTCCATGTGTTCTCATTATTCAACTCCCACTTATGAGTGAGAACATGTGGTGTTTGGTTTTCTGTTCTCATGTTAGTTTGCTGAGAATAATGGCTTCCAGCTTCATCTATGTCCCTGCAAAGGACATGAACTCATCCTTTTTTTATGGCTGCATAGCATTCCATGGTGTATATGTGCCAATTTTCTTTATCCAGTCTATCATTGCTGGGCATTTGGGTTGGTTCCAAGCCTTTGTTATTGTGAACAGTGCCACAATAAACATCCATGTGCACGTATCTTTATAACAGAATGATTTATAATCCTTTGGGTATATACCCAGTAATGGGATTACTGGGTCAAATGGTATTTCTATTTCTATATCCTTAAGGAATTGCCACACTGTCTTCCACAATGGTTAAACCAATTTACACTCTCACTAACAGTGTAAAAGCATTCCTATTTCTCCACATTCTCTCCAGCATCTGCTGTTTCCTGACTTGTAAATGATTGTCATTCTAACTGGCATGAGATGGTATCTCAATGTGATTTTGATTTGCATTTCTCTAATGACCGGTGATGATGAACTTTTTTCATATGTTTGCTGGCTACATAAATGTCTTCTTTTGAGAAATGTCTGTTCATATACTTTGCCCACTTTTTGATGGGGTTGTTATTTTCTTATAAATCTGTTTAAGCTCTTTGTAGATTCTGGGTATTAGCTCTTTGTCAAATGGATAGATTGCAAAAATTTCCTCCCATTTTTAAAGAGCTTTTGCTGTGCAGAAGCTCTTTAGTTTAATTAGATCCTACTTGTCTGTTTTGGCTTATGTTGCCATTGCTTTTGGTGTTTTAGTCATGAAGTCTTGCCCAAACCTATGTCCTGAATGGTATTGCCTAGGTTTTCTTCTAGGGTTTTTATGGTTTTAGGTCTTACATTTAATTGTTTAATCCATCTTCAGTTAATTTTTGTATAAGGTGTAAGAAAGGGATCCAGTTCAGTTTTCTGTATATGGCTTGTCAGTTTTCCCAACACCTTTTATTGAATAGGGAATCCTTTCTCCATTGTTTGTTTTTTGTCAGGTTTGTCAAAGACCAGATGGTAGTAGATGTGTGGTGTCATTACTGAGGCCTCTGTTCTGTTCCATTGGCCTATATATCTGTTTTGGCACCAGCACAATGCTTTTTTTCTTACTGTAGCCTTGTAGTATTGTTTGAAGTCAGGTAGCATGATGCCTCTAGCTTTGTTTTTTCTGCTTAGGATTGTCTTGGTTTATGAAGGCTCTTTTTTGGTTCCATATGAAATTTAAAGTAGTTTTTTCCAATTTTATGAAGAAAGTCAGTGGTAGCTTAATGGGGATAGCATTGAATCTATAAATTACTTTGAGCAATATGGTCATTTTCACAATATTGATTTTTCCTGTTCATGAGCATGGAATTTTTTCTATCTGTTTGTGTTCTCTATTATTTCATTGAGCAGTGGTTTGTAGTTCTCCATGAAGAGACTCTTCACATCCCTTGTAAGTTGTATTCCTAAGTATTTAATTCCCTTTGTAGCAATTGTGAATGGGAGTTCACTCATGATTTGGCTCTCTGTTTGTCTGTTATTGGTGTTTAGGAATGCCTGTGATTTTTGCACATTGATTTTGTATCTTGAGACTTTGCTGAAGTTGTTTATCAGCTTAAGGTGATTTTGGACTGAGATTATTGGTTTTCTAAATATACAATCCTACCATCTGCAAACAGAGACATTTTGACTTCCTCTTTTCCTAATTGAATACCCTTTATTTCTTTCTCTTGCCTGATTGCCCTGGCCAGAACTTCCAATGCTATCTTGAATAGGAGTGGTGAGACAGGCTATCCATGTCTTGTGCCAGTTTTCAAAGGGAATGTTTTTAGCTTTTGCCCATGCAGTGTGATATTGGCTATGGATTTGTCATAAATAGCTCTTATTATTGTGAGATACATTCCATCAATACCTAGTTTATTGAAGAATTTTTAGCACGAAAGGCTGTTGAATTTTGTCAGAGGGCTTTTCTGCATCTATTGAGATAATTATGTGGTTTTTGTCATTAGTTCTGTTTATGTGATGGATACTTTTATTGATATGTGTATGTTGAATCAGGCTTGCATCTCAGGGATGAAGCCAACTTCCTCATAGCGGACAAGCTTTTTGATGTGCTGCTGGATTCAGTGTGTCAGTATTTTATTGAGGATTTTTGCATCAATGTTCATCAGAGATATTGGCCTGAAAGTTTCTTTTTTGTTGTGTCTCTGCCAGGTTTTGGCATCAGGATGATGCTGGCCTCATAAAATGAGTTAGGGAGGATTCCTTCTTTTTCTATTGTTTGGAGGTTTTAGAAGGAATGGTACCAGCTCCTCTTTGTTCCTCTGGTGGAAACTGGCTGTGAATCCATCTGGTCCTGGACTTTTTTTGGTTGGTGGGCTGCTAATTGTTGCCTCAATTTCAGAACTTGTTATTGGTCTCTTCAGGGACTTGACTTCCTCCTGGTTCAGTCTTGGGGGGTGTATGTGTCCAGGAATTTTTCCGTTTCTTCTAGATTTTTGAGTTTATTTGCATAGAGGTGGTTTATAGTATTCTCTGATGGTAATTTGTATATCTGTGGGATTGATGGTGATATCCCCTTTATCATTTTTTATTGTGTCTAATTGATTCTTCCCTCTTTTCTTCTTTATTAGTCTGGTTAGTTGTCTATCTATTTTGTTGATATTTTCAAAAAAAAAAAATCAGCTCCTGGATTCATTGATTTTTTTGAAGGGTTTTTCAGGTCTCTGTCTCTTTCAGTTCCACTCTGATCTTAGTTATTTTTTGTCTTCCCCTGGCTGTTGAATTTTTTTTGCTCTTGTTTCTCTATTTGTTTTCATTGTGATGTTAAGATGTTGATTGTAGATTTTTCCTGCTTTCTCCTGTGGAGATTTAGTGCTATAAAATTTCCCTCTACACAGTTTTAAACATGTCCCAGAGATTCTGGTACATCATGTCTTTGTTCTCATTGGTTTCAAAGAACATCTTTATTTCTGCCTTAATTTCATTATTAACCCAGTAGTCTTTCTGGAGCGGTTTGTTCACTTTCTATGTAGTAATGCAGTTTTGAGTGAGTTTCTTAACCCTGAGTTCTAATTTGATTGCACTGTGATCTGAGAAACTGTTTGTTATGATTTCTCTTCTTTTGCATTTCCTGAGGAGGGTTTTACTTCCAATTATGTGGTCAATTTTAGAATAAGTGTGATGTGGTGCTGAGAAGAATGTATATTCTGTTGATTTGGGGTGGAGAGTTCTGCAGATGTCTATTAGGTCCACTTGGTCTAGAGCTGAGTTCAAGTCCTGGATATCATTGTTAATTTTCTGTCTCATTGACCTGTCTAGTGTTGACAGTGGGGAGTTAAAGTTTTCCACTATTATTATGTGGGGGTCTAAGTCTCTTTTTGGGTCTCTAAGAACTTGCTTTATGAATCTGAGTGCTCCTGTATTGGGTGCATATATATTTAGGATAGTTAGCTCTTCTTGTTGCATTGATCCCTTTACCATTATGTAATGCCTGTCTTTGTCTGTTTTGATCTTTGTTGGTTTAAAGTCTGTCTTATCAGGGACTAGGATTGTAACCTCTGCNAAGTCTGTCTTATCAGGGACTAGGATTGTAACCTTTGTTTTTTCTTTCTTTCTATTTGCTTGGTAAATGTCCCTCTATCCCTTTATTTTGAGCCTATGTGTGTCTTTGCATATGAGATGGGTTTCCTGAATACAGTAAGTAACCAAATGGATCTTGACTCTTTATCTGATTTGCCAGTCTGTGTCTTTTAATTGGGGCATTTAGCCCATTTACATTTAAGGTTAATATTGTTATGTATGAATATGATCCAGTCATTATGATGCTAGCTGGTTATTTTGCCCAGTAGTTGATGCAGTTTCTTCATAGCATTGATGGTCTTTACACTTTGGAATGTTTTTGCAGTGGCTAGCACCAGTTGTTCCTTTCCATATTTAGTGCTTCCTTCAGGAGCTCTTGTAAGACTGGCCTAGTGGTGACAAAATCTCTCAGCATTTGCTTGTCAGTAAAGGGTTTTATTTCTGCTTTGCTTATGAAGCTTAGTTTGGCTGGATATGACATTCTTGGTTGAAAACTCTTTTCTTTAAGAATGTTGAATATTGGCCTCCACTCTCTTCTGGCTTGTAGGGTTTCTGTCAAGAGATCTGCTGTGAATCTGATGGGCTTCCCTTTGTGGGCAACCTCACCTTTCTCTCTGGCTTTCCCAAACATTTTTTCCTTCATTTCAACCTTGGTGAATCTGACAATTATGTGTCTTGGGGTTGCTCTTCTTGAGGAGTATCTTTATGTGTTCTCTGAATTTTTTGAATTTGAATGTTGGTCTGCCTTGATAGGTTGGGGAAGTCCTCCTAAATTTGGACATTTAGCCCATTTACATTTAAGGTTAATATTGTTAAGTGTGAATAACACATAGTAATATGTTATGTGTTATCCTGAAGAGTATTTTCCAAGTCAGTTCCATTCTCCCCAACACTGTCACTCTCAGGTACAGCAATCAAATGTAGATTTGGTCTTTTATAATCCCCTATTTCTTGGAGGCTTTGCTTGTTTCTTCCCACTCTCTTTTCTCTAATCTTGTCTTCTCACTTTATTTCATAGATTTGATCTTCAATCTCTGATATCTTTTCTTCTGCTTGATTGATTCAGCTATTGATACTATGTATGCTTCCCCAAGTTCTCGTGCTGTGTTTTTCAGCTCTATCAGATCATTTATGTTCTTTTCTAAACTGGTTATTCTAGTTAGCAATTCATCTAACATTTTTTCAAGATTCTTAGCTTCCTTGCATTAGGTAAGAACATGCTCCTTTAGCTTGGAAGAGTTTGTTATTACCCACCTTCTGAAGCCTACTTCTGTCAATTCATCAAACTCATTCTCCATCCAGCTTTGCTACCTTGCTGGCAAGAAGCTGTGATTCTTTGGAGGAGAAGAGGCTTTCTGGTTCTTGGAATTTTCAGTCTTTCTGTGCTGGTTTCTCCCCATCTTCATGGATTTATCTACCTTTGGTCTTTGATATTGGTGACCTTCAGATAGGATCTCTGAGTGGACCACTTTTTTGTTGACATTGATGCTATTCCTTTTTGCTTGTTAGTTTTCCTACTAACAGTCTGGCCCCACTGCTGCAGGTCTGCTGGAATTTGCTCAAGGTCCACTCCAGACCATTTGCCTCAGTATCACCAGTGGAGGCTACAGAATAGCAAAAATGGCTGCCTGTTCCTTCCCCTGGAAGCTTTGTCCCAGAGCGGCACCACCAGAAGCCAGCCAGAGCTCTCCTGTATGAGGTGACTGTCAGCCCCTACCTGGGGGTGTCTCCCACTCAGGATACATGGGGGTCGGGGACCCACTTAAGGAGGCAGTCTGTCCCTTATCAGAGCTCAAATGCTGTGGTAGGAGATCCACTGCTCCCTTTAGAGCTGTCAGGCAGGGATGTTTAAGCCTGCCAAAGCTCTACCCACAGTCACCCCTTTCCCTAGGTATGCTGTCCCAGGGAGATGGGGGTTTTATCTACAAGTCCCTGACTGTAGTGCTGCCTTTTTTTCAGAGATGCCCTGCCCAGGGAGGAGGAGTCTAGACAGGTAGTTTGGCTGCAGAGGCTTGCTGTGCTGTGAAGGGTTCCACCTAGTTTGAACTTCCCAGTGGCTTTGTTTACACTGTGAGGGTAAAATTGCCTACTCAAGCCTCAGCAATGGTGGATGCCCCTCCCTCAACAAAGCTTGATCATCCCAGGTTGACCTCAGACTGCTAGTAGCAACAATTTCAAGTCATTCGATCTTAGCTTGCTAGGCTCCGTGGGGGCGGGACCCAATGAGACAGACCACTTGTCTCCCTGGCTTCAGCCCCCTTTCCAGAGGAGTGAAAGATTCTGTCTCACTGGCATTTCAGGTGCCACTGGGGTATGAAAAAAACAAAACAACTGTGGCTAGCTCAGTGTCTGCCCAATGGCTGCCCAGTTTTGTGCTTGAAACTCAGGGCCCTGGTGGCATGGGCACTGGGGGGAATCTCCTGGTCTGCTGGTTGCAAAGATCACGGGAAAAGTGCAGTATCTGAGCCAGAATGCACCATTCTTCGTGGCGCAGTCTCTCACAGCTTTCCTTGGCTAGGGGAGAGAAAGCCACTGATCCCTTGCACTTCCTGGGTGAGGTGACACCCACCCTTCCTTGGCTCACTCTCCATGGACTGCATCCACTGTCCAACCAGTCCCAATGAGATGAACCAGGTACCTGAGTTGGAAATGCAGAAATCACCCACCTTCTGTGTTGATCTTGCTGGGAGCTGCAGCCTGGAGCTGTTCCTATTTGGCTAACTTGCCAGCAAATCCCTTCATGTGTTTTTCACTACAACACCCTATTAATGGAGAGAAGTCTTGGGCTTGATTGAAAGTATATATACACACAAATATATATATATACACACACACAAATATATATATATATATATATATATATATATATATATATATATATTACTTAAACCTCTATATTCTGTTAGTCCAGTACATTTTTAGGGGGGCAAAAGTTTCTGATTTTACCATTATTTACTCAATTTTGAAAACTTTGGATCCAGTAATCAAGTAAATAAAAGTCTGGAAGATTGACTTAGGGGGTAAAATTATGAGAAAAAGTTTAAGAAGGAACAGGAGTTTTACATAGTCTCAATGTATCTCACCATAAATAGTCATTCTACAGTGAAGAAACTTGACATACATTACTTCGACCATTCATGACTGACGCTTGGCAAATAATATAATGGTGATGTTAGCAGTGTGTCCTAGAGAAAAATTTCATGTTCTTTGATCATGTATACTCATGATGAAATAAAAACCTGGTAAAATGTAAGCTCCATAATGTGTATCTGACATAGTTACTTGTTATGCCTTGAGCACTAAATAAGTGTTCAGTGATAAGTAATCATCTGAAAAGCAAACATTTATTAAACATTTGTAAGAAAGTCTGGTATGGAATACTCCTACACACGTTTAAGAAAGCACTCTTTTTTTTGAGACCGAGTTTTACCCTTGTTACCCAAGCTGGAGTGCAATCGCGTGATCTCACTACAACCTCCACCTTCTGGGTTCAAGCAATCCTCCTGCCTCAGCTTCCCAAGTAGCTAGGATTACAGGCACCCACCACCATGTCCAGCTAATTTTTGTATTTTTAGTAGAGATGGGGTTTCACCATGTTGGCCAGGCTGGTCTCTAACTTCTGATCTCAGGTGATCCACCCGTGGAAGCCTCCCAAAGTGCTGGGATTACAGGCATGAGCCACCAAGCCCAGCCAAGAAAGAACTCTTTAAAGATTTCTGTTACGTTATTGGGGCTACACTGGGTTTCAGAATTTTGACTTAAGCATTCACATGGGATTCTACTAGTTTAGGTATCTTTAACTTTGGATTTATAAAACCAACATAAATTAGTTAAATGTAATTGAAGTTAACTCAAAGAATAAAATAAGTATCAGTGAGTCCATATTGATACAGATAAGCAACTGAATAAATAAACAAATGGTAAACAACAGTTAACATGTATTTACAGAAGAGTTCCAATTAATAACTGTAGAAGGAAGGTGGTAATATAAATTCACTATTATAACACTAAAATACAGGAAAGGAACAAAGGCAATACATTGGGGAAATATCACCTTTTCAACAAACAGTGCTGGAATATTGGACATCCACATCTAAAAAAAAAAAAAATCTAGACACAGACCTCACACTCTTCACAAAAACTAACTCAAAATGGATCAGAAACCTAAATGTGAAGGGCAAAATTATAAGTGTCCTAAAAGATAACATCAAGTAAATGTAGATTACCTTGGGCTTGGTGATGGCGTTTTACGTAAGACGCCAAAGGCACAATCCATGAAAGAAAGCATTGATCATCTGGACTTCATTAAAATAAAAAATTCCACTCTGCAAAAAAGACTGTCAAGAGAAGCCACATATTGGGAGAAACCATATCTCTGTTAAAGAACTGTTATCAAAATTATACAAAGAACTCTTAAAACTCAAAAAGAAAACAAATGACTAATTAAAAAACAGACCAAAGACCTTAACAGACACTTCACCAAAGATGATATAGATGGCAAGTAAGCATATGAAAAGATATTCCATATGATATCACATGTCATGAGGGGAATTCAAATTAAAACAAAATGAGATAGTGCTGTATGCTTATTAGAGCATTCAAAATCCAGAACGCTGACATCAAGTACTGGCAAGAATGTGGAGCAACAGAAGCTCTTGTTTATTGCTGGTAGAAATGCAAAACAGTACAGCCCCTTTGGATGACAGTTTGGCAATTTCTTACAGAACTAAACACATTTTTACCATATGATCCAGCAATGATGCTTCTTGGTATTTACTCAAAGGTGTTAAAAGCTGTGTCTACATAAAATCTGCCCACAGATGTTTATAGCAAGTTGATTTATAATTGTGAAACCTTGGAAGCAAATAAGATGTCTTTTATTATTATTATTTTTTCCTCTCAAATGTTTTTTACTGCATTTTAGGTTTTGGGGTACATGTGAAGAACATGCAAGATTGTTGCATAGGTACACACATGCAGTGTGATGTGCTGCCTTCCTCCCCATCACCTATATCTGGCATTTTCCCCATGCTATCTCTCCCCAACTCCCCACCACCACTGTCCCTCCTCTATTTCCCCCCTACAGAACCCAGTGTGTGATGCTCCCCTCCCTGTGTCCATGTGTTCTCATTGTTCAACACCCACCTGTGAGTGAGAACAGGTGGTGTTTGATTTTCTGTTCTTGTGTCAGTTTGCTGAGAATGATGGTTTCCAGGTTCATCCATGTCCCTACAATGGACACAAACTCATAATTTTTGATGGCTGCATAGTATTCCATGGTGTATATGTGACACATTTTCCTTGTCCAGCCTATCATTGATGGGCATTTGGGTTGGTTCCAGGTCTTTGCTATTGTAAACAGTGCTGCAATGAGCATTCGTGTGCATGTGTCCTTATAGTAGAACAATTTATAATCCTCTGGATATATACCCAGTAATGGGATTGCTGGGTCAAATGGAATTTCTGTGTCTAGGTCCTTGAGGAATCACCACACTGTCTTCCACAATGGTTGAACTAACAGACAACATGATTGTATATCTAGAAGACACCATCGTCTCAGCCCAAAATCTCCTGAAACTGATAAGCAACTTCAGCAAAGTTTCAGCATACAAAATCAATGTGCAAAAATCACAGGCATTCCTATACACCAATAACAGACTTAAAAAAGAGCCAAATCAAGAACGAACTGCCATTCACAATTGCTGCAAAGAGGATAAAATACC
>NW_016107404.1:2819462-2822583 GCF_001604975.1 Cebus imitator
GATCTTTGACAAACCTGACAAAAACAAGCAATGGGGAAAGGATTCCCTGTTTAATAAATGGTGTTGGGAAAACTGGCTAGCCACGTACGGAAAGCAGAAACCGGACCCCTTCCTGACACCTTACACTAAAATTAACTCCAGATGGATTAAAGACTGAAACATAAGACCTAACACCATAAAAACCCTTGAAGAAAATCTAGGCAAAACCATTCAGGGCATAGGCGTAGGCAAGGACTTCGTGACCAAAACACCAAAAGCATTGGCAACAAAAGCCAAAATAGACAAATGGGACCTAATCAAACCCCACAGCTTCTGCACAGCAAAAGAAACAGTCAGTAGAGTGAATCGGCAACCAACAGAATGTGAAAAATTTTTTGCAATCTACCCATCTGACAAAGGGCTGATATCCAGAATCTACAAAGAACTAAAACAGATTTACAAGAAAAAAAAACAAGCCCATTCAAAAGTGGGCAAAGGACACGAACAGACACTTTACAAAAGAAGACATACATGGGGCCAACAAACATGAAAAAATGCTCAACATCACTGGTCATTAGAGAAACGCAAATCAAAACTACATTGAGGTACCACCTCACACCAGTTAGAATGGTGATCATTAAAAAATCTGGAGACAACAGATGCTGGAGAGGATGTGGAGAAATAGGAACACTTTTACGCTGTTGGTGGGAATGTAAATTAATTCAACAAGATGTCTTTTAATAGTGAATGAATAAATAAACTGTGGTTGATCCAGACAATGGAATGTTATTTAGTGCTATAAAGAAATGAGCTCTCAAGCCATGAACAGGTGAGAAGGAAATGTAAGTATAGATTACTAAGAGAAAGAGACTAATCTGGAAGGCTACATACTATATGATTTCAACAATATGATTTTTTGCAAAAGGCAAAACTATGGAGAGAGTAAAACTATCAGTGGTGGCCAGGAGCTTGGGAGGAGAGTGGGATGAACAGGCAGAGCTCAGAGGATATTTAGGGCAATAAAACTACCCTGTATGATATTATTATGGTAGATTCATGCCTTTGTACATTTCTCCATGTACACTAAATGCACAACTCCAATAAGGAACCCTAATATTAACTATTGACTTTGGGCGATAATCGTATGCCAGAATAGTTTCATCAGTTATAAAAAGTGTGCCTCTCTGGTGGAGGATGTGTATGTGTGGTGGTGGGGGATGGATGAGAAGTCTCTTTACCTTGCTCTGAATTTTGCTGTGAAGCTAAGACTGCTTTTAAAAAATACAGTCTTAAAAAATTACCTGCTACCATCATATAGGAAGACAACAAAGAGAATAAGTATTCATCTTGATATAAACAAAGAAACAAATGGTAAACAGGAGATAACACTTCCTTACAGTAGAAGAATCCAATTTGTAATTCTAGAAAAAAGGTGGTAAATAAAAAATTACCATTACAGCTCTACAGTTATAATTGTTTCAGGCAAGATTCGCAAATGGATGCTGAAATTTTGAGTAAAGTTTTAAGGAGCAAAAGGATATTTGCACCCCAAATTATGTCTTCGAAAATGGTAACGTCACAGGGGAGAACCCTGACAGACACCACGTTAAGCAAGGGCTCAAAGCTAACATCACAGGTAATAAGATGTATTGACAGGTGGCACTATGCACCCTCCTGATGTGGTGCCTTGAGGAGCGTACATCATCTCTGTACTCTCCTTCCCAATAGCAATACAAAGCTCACTCCAACCATGAGCAAGCATGAGACGAAACAAAATTGAGATATATTCTACAAATTAGGTAAATTAGGTAATAATTTAGTTCTATGCAAAAGCTTTGAAGTCCTGAAAGGCAGGCAAGGAAAGACAGAAACGACAGTTTGGAGCAGAGTATGGAGACATGTCAACTAAATGCAGTGTGGGATTCCAGATTGAATCCTGGAACAGAAAAAAGAGTTTTGTGGGAAAATGAGAAAAATCTGAATAAAGCTTGTATTTTAGTTAACAGTGTTGTACCCATGTTAATTTCCTGGTTTCAATTATTGAACTACAGTTATACTACACTGGGCAAACTGACGAAGGGAATATGGGAACTCACTGTACTCTGTTCTTAATTCTTCCATAAGCCTAACATAATTTCAAACAGAAAGGTCTTAAAAGATGGTAGAAACAGAAGTTGACACTATGAAATGAGCACTGTATTTGCTGTCGTACAAATATCACAACTGGCGAAATGTATGTCTCTGAAACATTCCAGTGTTCTATTCTATCTCCATCACTTGAAACATGTTTGTTCCTTAAACCTTGGATTCTAGAAATATGTTGATGGCACACTGTAACTGTCTTTAAAGATAACAGAATATTCTATTCATTTCTACTTGTATCTCTGTATTCATTGCCTACAAACCAATTTTGGCATTTTCCCTGAAGCAGATTGAGAGAGGCTTGAGAGCTGGCAGCATGTGAGAAGTCTTTAGAATTTCAAGACCCATCAGGACGCTTACTTCTTCAGCAAGTCCCAGCCACACAGCACTTTTTGCAGTCACTCTTTGCTAATAAGACTTGCTACATGGGTATTGCTAACAACAAAGTACAATGGTAAGAACTTTTCTTTGTTATTGTGGAAACTGACTTGTATAATATATAACACCCAATAGCTGCTGTTCCTTTTGGTTGAACATCTTTTATAAGAATATGACAAGGAAGTTCTGAAATCTCTTATATTCTTATGGATTGGATTATTTGTGGTATAAGAAGGATGAGAGGGTCCCAGTCTCTTTCTCTTGATGGCCGGTAATTTTGCTATATTATGCTGTTATGATTACTTTCTGAACACACACACACACACACACACACACACAGTACATGCAGTAGCATCACTAACAATTTAATTCACATAGCTTTCATAAAATTTCTATAATGCAAATTGGGGAAATTATAACATAATTAATAATATATAATTCAGGAAAAACACATACAACAACATGTTTTCTAGAAAGAAATTTGTACATAAGATTTTAGACTTGATATGAATCAAGTCTAAAAAATTCTTCAACTATAAAAAATGTCTGGCAGTCTTTAGCTTTTTGTTTATTTTTAGTCCTCTTAGACTCTGAGCTATAGAAAAGTTGTTTTAGTTTTTTT
>NW_016107404.1:2822950-2824443 GCF_001604975.1 Cebus imitator
CTAGAGTGCAGTGGCACAATCCCTGCTCACTGCAGCCTTCATCTACCAGGCTCAAGTGATCCTCCTGCCTCAGCCTCCCTATAAGCACACACCACCATGCCTGGCTAATTTCTTCTATATTTTATAGAGATGGGGTCTCACTATGTTCCCTAGGCTAGTCTTGAATTCCTGAGCTCAATCAATCCTCCTGCCTTGGCCTCCCAAAGTGCTGGGGGAACAGGCTATGAGCCACCATGCCTGGCTAAGATAATTTATTAGAGATATTTTCTGATACAAATTTTGAGGTTTTTTTCTTTGGTGAAATGCTGAAGAAGCAATGTTGACATTTTACTTTCAATTTCTCCTCTTGGAATATGAGGAATTTCAGACTAAGACTTTTTCTTGAAATAATGTCTACATGTAATTAAATATATAAAAGTTAAATGTGGTTCTCAAAAAGTTTTTATTTAGTATTATGTATACCATATATTTAGCAATTTCAAAAAGATTAAAATTACACTATAATCTAATCTCAATTATTCTGTTTTGTGTTATTATTTAATAAAAAAAGTAATGGGGTAAGAGGCATATTTGTAATAGTTGTATGTTTTTGCATCAGAAGTTACCCCAAATCTTAGTGGTCTGAAACAACAAACAGTTTATTATCCTCACAGTTTCTGTGAATTAGAAACTAAAATGTCTTATCCCATAGTTTTGGCTTGGGGGGTCTCTTGAGATCACAGTCCAGATATTGGTTAGGGCTTCAGTTGCCTGAAGCCTTTACTGGGGCTGAAAGATCTGCTTCCTAGTTGGCTCACATGAATGACTTAGCAAGTTGGTGCAGGTTGTTGGCTGGAGGCCTCATTTCCTTCTTACCCAAGCTTCTCCATAGCCTGCCTGCATGTCCTTAAAACAGTATAGCTGACTTCCTCTAGAAAAGGTACTTAAAGAGAGAGAAGCTGGAAGCCTCAATGTCTATTTCAACGTAGCCTTGGAAATCTTATGCAATTATTATTTACAGAAGTCAGTCCTATTCACTATGGGAAGATACTCTATAGGACATGAACATCGGGAGGTAAGGATCGTTAGGCGCCATCTCGGAGGCTAGGAGGCTAATTACTGCTATAGTGTTCCCAAAGGTAACAAGCTACCAGCTTGTGTATTTTCTCTTAATGTTCATATTAACTGTCAATATATTTTCCTATTTACCTACTTCAAAGTTCTTAATAATTGTTCTTGTACATTAAATTAACAGTTTTCAAAACTTACCATTGTAGTGTAAAAATCCTTAGTTCCCTCCCTGATTGAATGGATACCCTCTTGACCAAGGTGACCCCTGGAGAAAGAAACCTTAAAAACTGAATTTTAGCCCCATGACAGGATAGGAGGTTGGACACACTTCATGATATCCTCCTTTTTTTTTTTTTCAGTTTAGATACAACGACTGACCATCATTAATGTAAAAATTGAGGCTGAGTGCAGTGGCTCATGCCTGTAATTCCAGCACTCTGGGA
>NW_016107404.1:2824508-2844503 GCF_001604975.1 Cebus imitator
AAAAAAAAAAAAAAAAGAAAAGAAAAGAAAAAAAAAATGACTTCCACCAAGATGGCTGAACAGGAACAGCTCTGGAGTGCAGTTCCCAGTGAGAGCGATGCAGAAGGTGAGTGATCTCTGCTTTTCCAACTGAGGTACCAGGTTCATTTCAATGGGACTGGCTGAACAGTGGGGTGGGTGTAGCCCAAGTAGGGCAAACCAAGGTAGGGTGGGGCAGGAAGTGCAACTGGACAGAAAATGGGGGACTTTACCCCCAATACTGTGCTTCTCCCATGACCCTTGCAACCCACAGTCCAGGAGAATACCACTGCACTGAAAAGCACCACAAGTTACCATACACAGATCTGAGTAACAGCTCTGGCAGGCCTGGTACTGCGAGGTGTCAGCACAGATCTGGGCGGAAGCTTTGACTAGCGCCGAGAGCACCTGTAGGACAGATCTACCTGCCCCTGCCCCCCCAGGAAGAGGGAGAGCTGAAAGCAGGGAGACAGGTGATACAGCTTGACAGGTCCCACCCCCACAAAGACCAGCAAACTGAAGCCCTCTTGCTTGAGAGTTTTGCAGCCAACACATCACATCAATCCAAGCTTGACCCTGGATGATTAAGCCCAGTCGGGGGAAGGGTGCCCGCCATTGCAAAGGCGAGTCTAATCGCACCTGTGTAAACAAAAGCCAGAGGAAGCCTACACAGCAACTGGGCTGAATCTGAGGCAGCCCAGCAGCATCTCTGCAGGCAGACAAGGGACAGACTGCCTCCTCAAGTGGCTCCCTGACCCCTGAATAACCAAAAAACGCCTCATACAGGAGAGCTCAGGCTGACACCTAGTGGGTATCTTTCTGGGACAAAGCTACCAGAGGAAAGACCAGGCAGCAATCCTCACTGCTCTGCATTCCCCGTGGGTGATTCCCAGGCAAGCAAAGTCTGGAGTGGACCTCTAGCAATCCTACAGCAGAGGGGCCTGACTATTAGGAAAAAAACCTAAAAAAACAAAAAGAAATAGCTTCAACATCAACAGAAAGGACATCCTCTCAGAGACCCCATCCAAAATCGCCAACTTCAAAGATCAAAGGTAGATAAACCCACAAAACTGAGAAGAAACCAGTGCAAAAAGATGAAATCATCAAAGACCAGAATGCCTCTCCTCCTCCAAGGGATCACAACTCCTCACCAGCAAGGGAACAAAACAGGATAGAGAATGAGTTTGAGGAATTGACAGAAGCAGGTATCAGAAGGTGCGTAGTAACAAAATTCTCTGAGCTAAAGGAACATGTTCTAACCCAATGCAAAGAAACTAAAAGCCTTGAAAAAAGGTTAGGCAAAATGCTAGCTAGAATTACCAGCTTAAAGAAGAACATAAATGACCTAATGGAGCTGAAAAACACAGCACAAGAACTTTGCGAGGCATACACAAGTTTCAGTAGCCAAATCAATCAAGCAGAAGAAAGGATATCAGAGATTGAAGATCTACTCAATGAAATAAAATGAGAAGGCAAGATGAGAGAAAAAAAAAGAGTGAAAAGAACAAAACCTCCAAGAAATCTGGGATTATGTGAAAAGACAATCTATGCTTGATTGGTATACCTGAATGTGATGGGGAGAATGAATCCAAGCTGAAAAACGCTCTTCAGGATATTATCTAGGAGAACTTCCCCAACCTAGCAAGGCAAGTGAACATTCAAATACAGAAAATACAGAGAACACCACAAAGATACTCCTCAAAAAGAGCAACCCCAAGGCACGTAATCATCAGATTCACCAGAGTTGAAATGAAGGAAAAAAATGCTAACAGCGGTCAGAGAGAAAGGTCACATTACCCACAAAGGGAAGCCCATCAGACGCACAGTGGATCTCTCAGCAGAAACCCCGCAAGCCAGAAGAGAGTGGGGGCCAATATTGAACAACCTTAAGGAAAAGAACTTTCAAACTAGAATTTTATATCCAGCCAAACTAAGCTTTATAAGTGAATGAGAAATAAAATCCTTTATGGACAAGTAAATGCTGAGAGATTTTGTTGCCACCAGATCTGCCTTACAAGAGCTCCTGAAGGAAGCACTAAACGTGGAAAGGAAAAACTGGTACCAGCCACTGCAAAAATGTACCAAATGGTAAAGATCAACACTACAATGAAGAAACTGCATCAACTAACAGACAAAACAACCAGCCAGTAACAAAATGGCAGGATCAAATTCACACATAACAATATTAACCTTAAAAAAATGCTAAGGGCAGCCAGAGAGAAAGGTTGGGTTACCCACAAAGGCAGCCCATCAGACTCACAGCAGATCTCTTGGCAGAAACCCTACAGGCCAGAAGAGAGTGGGGGCCAATATTCAACATCCTTAAAGAAAAGACCTTTCAACCTAGAATTTCATATCCAGCCAAACTAAACTTCATAAGCAAAGGAGAAATAAAATCCTTCACAAACAAGCAATTGCTCAGAGATTTCATCACCACCAAATCTGCCTTATAAGAGCTCCTGAAAGAAGCACTAAACATAGAAAGGAAAACCAGTACCAGCCACTCCAAAAACGTACCAAATGGTAAAGAGCATCAACACAATGAAGAATCTGTGTCAACTAATGGGCACAACAACCAGCTAGCATCAAAATGGCATGATCAAATTCACACATAGCAATATTAACCTTAAATGTAAATGGGCCAAATGCCCAATCAAAAGACACAGACTGGCAAATTGGATGAAAAGTCAAAACCCATCAGTGTGCTGTATCCAGGAAACCCATCTCACATGCAAGGATACACATAGGCTCAAAATAAAGGGATGGAGGAAGATTTACCAAGCAAATGGAGAGCAAAAGAAAGTAAGAGTTACAATCCTAGTCTCTGATAAAATAGACTTTAAACCAACAAAGATCAAAAGAGACAAAGAAGGGCATTACATAATGGCTAAAGGATCAATGCAACAAGAAGAGCTAACAATCCTAAATATATACACACCCAATACAGGAGAACCCAGACACATAAAGCAAGTTCTTAATTACCTACAAGTCTCTATAGAGACTTAGACTCCTATACAATAATAGTGGGAGACTTTAACACTCCACTGTCAATATTAGACAGATGAATGAGACACAAAATTAACAAGCATATCAGGACTTGAACTCAGATCTGGAACAAGAAAACCTAATAGACATCTACAGCACATCAAAAAGCTTATCCATCACGATCAAGTAGGCTTCATCCTGGGGATGCATGTCTGGTTTAACACATGCAAGTCTATAAACGTAGTTCACCACATAAACAGAACCAAAGACAAAAATCACATGATTATCTCAATAGATGCAGAGAAGGCCTTCGATAAAATTCAACAGCACTTTATGCTAAAAACTCTCAAGAAACTAGGTACTGACAGAACATATCTCAAAATAATAAAAGGTATTTACGACAAACCCACGGCCAATATCATACTGAATGGGCAAAAACCAGAAGCATTCCCTTTGAAATCTGGCACTAGACAAGGATGCCCTTGTCTTTACAATATCAAAGACCTGGAACCAACCCAAATGCCCATCAATGATAGACTGGACAAGGAAAATGGGCACATATACACCATGGAATACTATGCAGCCATAAAAAGCAATGAGTTCATGTCCTTTGTAGGGACATGGATGAATCTGGAAACCATCATTCTCAGCAAACTGACACAAGAACAGAAAATCAAACACCAAATGTTCTTACTCGTAGGAGGGTGTTGAACAATGAGAACACATGTCCATGTGACACAGGGAAGGGATCATCACACACTGAGGTCTAATGGTGGGGACTAGTGGAGGGACAGCAGGGGAAGTTGGGGAGGGATAACATGTGGAGAAATGCCAGATATAAGTGACAGAGATGAAGGCAGTAAACCACATTGCCATGTATGTACCTATGCAACAATCCTGCATGTTGTGTACATGTACCCCAGAATCCCAGAACCTAAAGTGCAATAAAATATATTTAAAAATAAAATATATATATTAATCTTAAATGTAAATTGCCTAAATGCCCCAGTCAAAAGTCACAGACTGGCAAACTGGTGAAAAAGCCAAGACTAATTGGTGTACTGTATTTAGGAGACCCATCTCACATGCAAAGACACATATAAAATTAAAGGGATGGAAGAAGATTTACCAAGCAAATGAAAAAAAAAAAAAAAAAAAGCAGGGATTGCAATCCTAGTCTCTGATGAAACGAACTTTAAACCAACAAAGATCAAAAGAGACATAGAAGGTAAAAGGAGAGACATAATGGTAAAAGGATCAATGCAACAAAAAGAGCTAACGATCCTAAATATATACACACCCAATACAGGTGCACTCAGATACATAAAGCAAGTTCTTAATGACTTAACAAAGAGACTTAGACTTCAACACAATAATAGTGGGAGACTTTAATACTCCACTGTCAATGTAAGACAGATCAACGAGACAGAAAATTAACAAGGATATCCAGGACTTGAACTCAGACCTGGACCAAGCAAACCTAATGGACATTTACAGAACTCTCCACCCCAAATCTACAGAATATACATTCTTCTTAGCATCACATCACACTTACTCCAAAATTGACCACATAGTTGGAAGTAAATCACTCCTCAGCAAATGCAAAAGAACGGAAATCATAACAGTCTCTCAGACCACAGTGCAATCAAATTAGAACTCAGGATTAAGAAACTCACTCAAAACTGTACAACTACATGGAAACTAAACAACTTGCTCCTGAATGACAACTAGATAAACAATGAAATGAAGGCAGAAATAAAGATGTTCTTTAAAAACAATGAGAATGAAGAGAACGTACCAGAATCTCTGGGACACATTCAAAGCAGCATCTAGAGGAAAATTTATAGCAATAAATGCCCACATGAGAAGCAAGGAAAGATGTAAAATCAACACCCTATCATCAAAATTGAAAGAGCTAGAGAAGCAAGATCAAAAAAATTCAAAAGCTAGTAGAAAAGAAGACATAACTAAGATCAGAGCAGAACTGAAGGAGATAGAGAAAAGAACCCTTCAAAAAAGTGATAATTTCAGGATCTGGTTTTTTGAAAAGACCAGCAAAATAGACCACTAGCCAGACTAATAAAAAAGAAAAGAGAGAAGAATCGAATAGATGCAACAAAAAATGATAAAGAGGAGATCACCACCAATTCAACAGAAATACAAACTACCATCAGAGGTTACTACGAACAACTCTATGCACATAAACCAGTAAATATGGAAGAAATGGATAAATTCCTGGACACTTGCACCCTTCTAAGGCTAAACCAGGTAGAAATTGAAACCCTGAATAGACCAATAACAAGGTCTGAAGCTGAGGCAGCAATTAATAGCCTACCTACCAAAAAAAGTCCAGATCCAGATGGGTTCACAGCCAAATTCTACCAGATGTACAAAGATGAGCTGGTATCATTCCTTCTGAAATGATTCCTAACAATACAAAAGAAGAGAATCCTTCCCAAATCATTTTATGAGACCAACATCACCCTGATACCAAAATCTGGCATAGACACAACAAAAAAAGAAAACTTCAGGTCAATATCCATGATGAACATGGATTAGTTTAACCATTGTGGGAGACAGTGTGGTGATTCCTCAAGGAACCAGAAATAGAAATTCCATTTGATCCAGCAATGCCATTACTGAGTATATACCCAAAGGATTATAAATCATTTTATTACAATGACACATGCACAAAATGTATGTTCATTGCAGCACTGTTTATAATAGCAAAGACCTGGAACCAACTCAAATGCCCATCAATGATAGCCTGGACTAAGAAAATGTGTCACACATACACTGTGGAATACTATGCAGCCATAGAAAATGATGAGTTCGTGTCCTTTGTAGGGATATGGGTGAATCTGGAAACCATCATTCTCAGCAAACTGACACAAGAACAGAAAACCAAACATCACATATTTTCACTCATAGGCAGCTATTGAACAATGAGTACACATGGGCATAGGGAAGGGAACATCACACACTGAGGTCTGTTGGGGGTGCGGGGCTACGGGAGGAACTGTGGGGGTGGGAAGGTTGGGGAGAGATAACACTGGGAGAAATGCCTGACGTAGGTGAGGCGGGGATGGAGACAGCAAACCACCATGGCGTATGTGTACCTACAACAAGCCTGCAAGATCTGCACGTGTACCCCAGAACTGAAAGTACAATTAAAAAAAAAGTTTAAAAAAAGATACAAAAATTAGCCCGGCGTGGTGGCACATACCTATAATCCCAGCTACTCAGGAGGCTGAGGCAGGAGAATTGCTCCAACCCAGGAGGCAAAGGTTGCAGTGAGCCAAGATCACACCATTGCACTCCAGCCTGGGCAACGGAGTGAGACTCCATCTCAAAAAAAAAAAAAAAAAATTGAGATCATAATACTGACAAAATGGACTCTTTGTGGCAATAATGTACCAAGACCTAAGACCATGCCAAGTGAGGGTTAAGTCACGCACTCCTAAGTGTAAAGAATAGACTATGTTCTAACTCCCGTAAGTTCCCTTTTTCTCTAGAGCTAAGCAAACACTGGTCTCAAGATAAGCAGTATTAAAACAATTGTGGCTCACCACCAGACACTGACTAACTGACTCTCCCTGTTTCACAAGCCCTAGCTACAGCTTTGATTGGACAAGAGACTGATCTTAACAACTTTCTCCTGATAAAATCACCATGACTGCTTCTGATGGGTTTACAGAGGATGTGCACTTGAGTGCCTTTATGTCCTGAAAAGATCTTAGGATGGGTGGTGCCTGACTGTAAAACAGTCAAATGCTAAGTCGCCACCCCAAAGTGAACATGGGTCATATGTTATATGCATTTTGTTTAATACACGTGTGTCAGGACCACCTTTATGAATACTCATAGCTCCTCCTGTAAGCTGTTGAATATGTATGTTTGGCCAATAAGCTCAGCATAAAGCTCCTCCCCACCCCCTCCTCCTTCTAAGTGCCTGACTCTGGTCGTTGCTGGAGCCTGTGCTTCCCAGCCTATGGGATGGACACCTTGTAGCCTATAACCCTTTACAGGTAAAGTCTTCTTTTCTAGATTTGTAGATCTTTTGATGTTTCAGTTGAAAATAGTAAAACTTTACTCTTGCTATGGTAAACATACCTTTATATTTAAATTGACATAGAATTTCAATACAACGTAAATAGGTTTCGCTTCAAACAATATCTTAAAATTTTACCAATATTTGAAAGGAAAAATTCAGTGAATAATAACAAATCCAAATGACTTGCCTTATTTATATTATGACAGTATAATTCTGATGAGGTATATTGGTAACACACATGATGACACAGCCATTAATCACACACAGGTTCAGGGATGTCTAAAATGGCATTTCCTCAGGCATTTGACTCCTCATCTTCCAAAGGCTGAGGCCGTCCCTAACAGATTGGGGTCAATGAATGAGGCCAAAGCTAAACCTCAGTACACTTCCACTACATAAGGCCTTTGGTGAATTCTGACATGAAGATCAATTTCCTCCTTACCAAGGAACTAGCGCTAAACCTTCTGAAAGTGCAGCTGTCTTCAGGAACCATTCCAGACTGTTTCAGATCCTCTTTGTCTGTTTTCTTCTCCCTCCAAGTTTGTACTTTGCCAGGTTTGATGTCTGAAAACTCAGACCCTTAATTCCTGATGGTAGATGCCTCTTTTTTTCTTTTTTTTTTTTTTTTTTTTTTTTTTTTTTTTTTTTTTTTTTTTTTTTTTTTTTTTTTTTTTTTTTGTTTGTTTTTTTGAGACAGAGTCTCACTCTGTTGCCCAGGCTGAAGTGCAGTGGTGCAATCTCAGCTCACTGAAAACTCCACTTCCCGGGTTCAAGAAATTCTTATGCCTCAGCCTCCTGAGTAACTGGGATTACAGGTGCATGCCACCGTGTCTGGCTAATTTTTGTATTATTAGTAGAGACAGGGTTTCACCATGTTGGCAGGCTGGTCTCAAACTCCTGACCTCCCATGGTCTGCCCGCTTCAGCCTCCCAAAGGGCTGGGATTACAGGCATGGACCACTGTGCCTGGCCAGTAAATGGCTCTTAACTTTTGTTTTGCAGAAAGACCAGTCTCATTATTTTAATTTTATGCTATATATCTATCACCTGGCCATCAAAGGAAATCTACTTGTACTGAGTTCTACAAAATATTTTCTAAGCATTTCTATTAGTGTTTTACTCTGAACTCTGTCCAGGGATCCAAGCTCAGTCCAGAGCAGTTTGTCTAAAAAGGAATAGATGCCAAGGATTACCTTCCATTATTTTTCTACCTTAACTAATCTCCAGCAACCCCCTCTACTCTCACTCCTTTTACAGTTATAAAAGGCAGATTTCTGGACACTAATTGAAAAGCAATTTGGGAAATCATTTAAACACTGAACCCCAGGTCTTTTATTAAAAGAGCCCAGAACATTTATATGACAAGGTTGAAAATGTTTTCACACTGCCTTAAATGTGCAAAAAAACACAACTTCTTCCTTTCTTTTAATAGATCAGATCTTCTTTCTTTATAAGATTTTGCTTCACTGGATAATGTGGAAGAAAAACAATTGTAGAAACTTGGTAATTTACATTTTAACAGTCTTTACCAGTTCACTTAACCTCTATCATGGCTCAGTGTCTTTGGTATAAATGCTCAGTGTCTTACATTTCTCTCACCCACTATGATTCTCTTTAAAATGGTAATGGGTATAATTGGATTGTTTATAATACTATGAATAAATGCTTGAGGTGATAGATACTCTATTTATCCTGATGTGATTACACATTGTAGGCTTGTATCAAAATGTCACATATATCTCATAAATATATATAACTAATATGTGCCCACAAAAATGAAAAAATAATAATAATTTATCAGATGGTAATGGGGTTTATGGATGATTGGTTTTGTAATCTTGGAATATCAGGGGCCAAGGTGCTGGTGAGATTTGGGAAAATGGAGGATTGTGGATCCACATTCATTCTGAATCTTCATTGATTTCTCCTAGAGTGACAAATTCTGCTTCTTCTCTGGATGTGAAATCCCTGAGTCAGTTCTGTCTCACGTTTTGAGTCATCATACTGGTACCTACAATTAATGGCTGTTTGCCAAGATAATTTATCTTGTATTGAAGTTTTACTACATTGTAGCCTCTTTATTATTCAGTAAAATTCACAGCAATTGCTTGAAAAAACTTTCCTAGTTTTATAATCAACTTACTCTAAAGAAGTAGATGTCGTTTAAAAAGAATTACTGCAAGTGCCTTTTCCCTTCAAGTATGGGGATACAGGCATAACATCTCAAACTTTTTAAAAAATAAAAAATGTTTTTAAAGGAAGTGTTAGTTTTGAAATACCTACAAAGTTCTGCTGGATTAAAATATGTATTGGATATCAGTACCTTATGAGTGCTGAAGATCTGCGTGTCATCAGGTCACTGAGGCCCTGTAACAGTCATGATTCAACCAAAGAAGATATACCAGTAGGAGCTATATATTAAAGAGATTTATTGTGAGGGACTGGTTTATGTAATTGTGGGCGCTAGATAGGCAAGTGTGAAATCTGTAAGGCAAGATATCAGGAAGGGCAGGCTGGAACTGCAGGGCTGAATCTTCTAGCCACAGGCAGAATGTCTTCTATATCGGGGAAGCCTCAGTTATACTCTTAAAGCCTTTCAACTGATTGAATCAGGCCCACTCAGATAATCTGGGATGATCCTCTCTTACTTAAAGGTAACTGATTCTGATCTTTAATCACACCTACAAAATACCTTTACAGCAACACCAAGATTAGCCTTTGGTTGAATAACTGGGGACTTAGCCTAGCCAAGTTGACACATCAAAAGATCATCGCAGGTCCCAAAGTGTTTGTCCCCAGAGTTTTTCCAATGTTGCTCATGATCTAATTTTCTGTTCTTTATCCCTTTAATCATAGGGATTAACTGTGAATATTTACCTGATACTTTTGGATATTTAAATGGTTGACTCTAACCTGCAAGGAAGAGTTAGTATAGTCAGTATGTTCTAAATGTAGGAAATTCATGTGTATATAAGTTACACATAATGACAGTAATACTCTTAGGCTTTGTTTGCTAGTTCAGACTTTGTTTAATAAGAACTTTCCAAAGATAAATCTCCTTATTTTTTAAATTTTTTTTAAATTTGAATAACCAGCTTAGAGAAGATAATCTCCTCTTGATTTAAAGTATAACTAAGAAACTTCCATTTATATTCAAACAGTTTTTAGAATATCATGAATGAGTTATTTATTGCTGACTTCTTCCGCAGTCTGCAGGCGAGTTCTGTGCTAAAACATATTTAAAAAAAAATGTTTGTAAAGGCCGGGCATGGTGGCTCACGCCTGTAATCCCAGCACTTTGGGAGGCTGAGGCAGGTGGATCATAAGGTCAGGAGTTTGAGACCAGCCTGATCAACATGGTGAAAACCCATCTCTACTAAAAATACAAAAATTAACCAGGTATGGTGGCACATGCCTATAATCCCACAGCCTACTTGGGAGGCTGAGGCAGGAGAATCACTGGAACCCAGGAAGCAGAGGTTGCAGTGAGCAGAGATCACACCATTGCACTCCAGCCTGGGTGACAGAATGAGACTCCATCTCAAAAAAAAAAAAATTGTATATACTTGTTTAATACTACTGTGCATGTATAATTTTTGTACTAAGTTCACCTCCTTTTCTCACTGACCCACTGAAATCAGTGTTTACTTTGCTTTGCCATATCATGATTCAAAATCAAAGCCTTTATTAAATAACCCAAGAAAAATTTTAGTTGTCAAATATCATTGCTAAAGAGACATATTACTTTTAGAACTTCAAAGGAATTGAACAATTCTTTTGAGTTTGAGTTACAATAGCAGTTGTTTAACAATTGCTGTCATTTTCACATTACCATATTAAGAAGCTAGATAATCTTATTAATTCCCTGAGAGGTTAAACATTTCTACCACAGATGGATTGCTTCATGCTTAATTGTTCAGACTGGGTCGTCCAGATGAAGCAGAGTAGGCTAACTTTAATTTTTCAAAGGGTGTTATAAATATGAAAACACCAAAATGCTCAATCTGCAAAAAGCATTTCTAGGCTCCTGAGAATATGTCATGGATCCCAGAGGGTTTTACATTTCTCCTCAGACTGCCTTGAGCATAAGAAAAATAGAAAGTGACAATATTTCATGTGTCCTGATGTGTAATTGAATATTACTTTGAGTTTGAAATAATTGCTATGGAATTAATCTCATTATCTTCCTTGATTGTCATTGTTCTGAAAGTTCCAAGTGATCAAGCATTATTTTAGCCAATAATAATAGTAATTATGTGTAAAGAGTTGGTGAGATTTTTGCTACTTTAGGAGCTGCTACCAAAGTTTCTCATGTAATGAAAAGAGGATAGCTTTTATTCTAGTGACTGAGAAACTTGATGTAAATGCACTCCTCTGGAGTCTGGAGGTCAGGAAGCACTAAAGCTTTAGAGAAGGATGCTAAACTACTCAGCAGAAAGGAAGGGAATTTAATTGTCCTAGAAAGGAACGAGGAAGAATGGAATAAAGAGAAGAAGGAAATGGAAGGGGGAGAGAAAAAAGTTTGAGTTGGGGAGATTGTGAGAGGCCATATACATACAACAACTTGTGACCCCCCAATCATTTATAAGTATGCTAATCATGCCTATAATCCCAGCACTTTGAGAGGCTGAGACAGGTGGATCACCTCAGGTCAGAAGTTCGAGACCAGCCTGGCCAACATGGTGAAACCCCATACAAAAGTTAGCTGGGTATGATGGCAGGCACCTGTAATCCCAGCTACTCGGGAGGCTGAGGCAGAATTGTTTGAACCTGGGAGGTGGAAGTTGCAGAGAGCCAAGATTGGAATGCAACATTGCATTCCAGCCTGGGAGACAAGAGTGAAACTCTGTCTCAGTAATAATAATAATAGTAATAATAATAATAATGTATGTTAAACTCACAGAATACTTTGTGTGTGGTTTTTTGTTTTTGTTTTGCTTTCAGTAAATATATACCCGTATTGAGTTTCCATCTGGGTTATATGGGGTATTAACCCCAGCCACTGCACAGATGACACGAATTGGGGAGGCAGAGAGGCTTCAACTAACTTCTAGTTTATTTATATTTGTTTGATTTTTTAGTTTAATTCCCCAATAAACCTGTGGGCTGAGAATAATTATCACCTCACTTTCTAGATAGAGCAATTGACCCTTGGAAATCGACCCAGCCAGCAAGTGGTAGCTTGGCCTCAACACCCATCTCTTCAGTAGGGCTCCTCTGCTCTTTCCCTTCACATTCTCTGCTTCCTTGTGAGTCAAAACAATTCTTTCGGTAAGCCCTACGGCATTCTCTCCGATTGCACTAAGTTTGTACCTTCACTTTCAATGTAATTTGACGTTTCTCACGCGGCCCCTAGTTTAGAGAATGAAGTTGCTATATCAAAGTGGCATCTTGCCAACAACCTTCTGAGGCTGCAGAGCCATGGTGTCAATAGAATTCTGTTTCATGGGCTCCTTGTGCTATACAAAATGGTTGTTGGCTCTAAGCAGTGAACTTTCATTACCGGAGGAAGGCTGATGATGCGAGGGTCAAGCTGTAGGTGAGAATGAGATTATCTTTCCCATAAAAGTCTCCATGGTTGGGAACTTTGTGCGAGTCTCTCAGAGTATTTTGGACGAATTTCTTCTTTTATTATTGTCTGTATATAGGTCACAACCAGCTTTCAAAACAATTCCACGGTCCAGAAAAAAAATCACAAGTAGTAACAGAATGGACAAGGTTAATGTCATTCCTGCCATTTAAATGATTGTTTTAGATTGAGATATATTTATTTTGTGTTATATGGGAGTACCTCCCCCTTGGAAAAGGGTTAAAATATAAACTTGATGCTCACGATCATAATAAAAATTAATGAATGTGCAGTTGATTTAGAAGTTGACGTGTTTAGAAAAATACCATGGGTAAAACTATATGCTGCAAAATTTGATTCAAAATCTCTCTCCAGTTGTCTGTAGCAAGACTACACTGATATAATGGCCATATGTTCTGCTTGTCACATGCTATCATTAAAACACTCATTATAATGCATATCTGGGGAGCCAGATGTTTCATTTTTATTTTATACCATTTTCTTTGCATTTACAATCCATGTGTGCTTATCTAATGGTGAAAATTTTGTAAAATTTTTTACATACTTTTGCATATGCTTTTTATCTCTAGCTACATATTTGTAAAGCATATATGGGTACATATTTATGTCTATAGAAACACATACAAAAATGGATATTTTTGAGTGTGGACTTGTGAATTTATCCTACTCTGTTTAAAAAATACATTCTCTTGTTCAGGAGTCAAGCTGTCAGCTACCACTGTATATGCCAATCACTTTTTTTTTTTTTTCAGACAGAGGCTTGCTCTGTCACCAGGCTGGAGTGAGGTGGCATGATCTCAACTCACTGCCACCTCCACCTCCCTGGTTCAAGTGATGCTCCTGCCTCAGCCTCCCAAGTAGCTGGGATTACAAGCATGAGCCACCATGCCTGGTTAATTTGTGTATTTTTAGTAGAGAGGAGGTTTCAACATGTTGGCCAAGATGGTCTCAATCTCCTGACCTCATGATCCACCCACCTTGGCCTCCCAAAGTGCTGGGACAGTTGTTTCCTTTCATTCCCCTCATACCTTTCTTTTCCTTCTCCCCTGGTTCCAAAATATTGCTGATCAGGCCCGGCGTGGTGGCTTACGTTTATAACTCCAGCACTTTGAGAAGCTTCAAACTCACTTGAGGTCAGGCATTTGAAACCAGCATGGCCAATATGTTGAAACCCTGTCTCTATCAAAAATACAAAAAATCAGCTGGGTGCAGTGGTGCATGCCTGTAATCACAGCTACTTAGGAGACTGAGGCAGGAGAATCGCTTGAACCCAGGAGGCAGAGGTCACAGTGAGCTGAGATTATGCCTCTGATACTCCAGCCTGGGTGACAGAGCAAGACTGTGTCTCAAAAAACAAAAACAAAATATTGCTGATCAGTTAGTGCCTGAATGTGACTTTTCAACTATAATGTTTGATTATTGATTTGAATTGAAATTAGTGCTGAATCGTTCCTTCCCCCATCCCCAGTCTTAGGCTTTCAAAGTAATACAATAGTAGTTGCACATGCAAAATATATAGAAAAGCCGTGTGTTGCTCAAGATTGAGGGGACAGATAACTGGGTGGCTTATTTTCCTTATAAGTTGGAATTTGAAAATGCTAGGAATGATTATTTTCTAGCTTATTTAAGAAAATCCATCTTTTCTAAGATAGTTTCTGTTGTGCCCGAGAGATGCATGCATTAGAAAACTTTACTATTGGGATATTCTTTTTTAAATTGCTTTGGGGAATAGGGCAGTCATCAAAGACTAAGACACATGCAAAAATTGGTTTGTTGTATTTTTTCAATGAAGAAACAAATGGTACTTGATAAATGTATAGATTTGTCTTTTAAGCTGTTTAAGATTTTATAAGGGGGAAAACATAAATCAAGAAGAAAAAATATTATTTTTCATTTTCATTTTTCTTTTAAAATGGAGGATTATTAAAACTAACATTGCAAAAAGAGGAGGAGATGATCTTTCTGAATAACTTATCCCAGATCTTTCCGTCAGTTTGCATAGGTTGGCCAAAATTCTAAATTTTACAAGCATCAGTTTTTTTTCTTAGTCTCATAAGATTACAGCTACATATGTAGTAAAATCAATTAATTCAACATACTTTATCAGTTTAAGAAAATTATTACCACCCTGAGTGAGTGGATGAGTAATTCTTGGCAAGATGTGAAATCACCCTGAAATTCCCATACTCACATGGCTCAATGTAAGATAATCGATTGATTTATCAAATTTGGTCTCTGACATGACTGTGTTATTTTTGATGAGGAATTCTGTGCCATTGCAAACACCTTGGAGGGATAAGGTGCTTTGTAACAGCTAGGAGTGGGCGGGGCTTTTTAAAGCTCTCTTGAAATATGTCTTGCTTTTGGATTTTGTAGATCAGATTTTTACCAGTTGCTTCTTGACATAATTCTGTCTACATTATCATTGGAGTGGCTCAGTGCTGATAAAGCACTTGAAAATCCTGAATGTGATACCTTCCTCACACCCACCTGCTTCATAGCATCAGCTATCAACGTCTTAGATCGCAAGTGGATCTTAGGTAATAAGGTATTAGCAACTGGTGCCTCATTATTGTAATCCTTGGGTGGAGTCCCACCCTTCTTGTAAAAGAAGGATGCTGTTATTTTTGTCATGAGTTAGCTTCAATTTCCCAACTTGTTGCACATTTCCACCTGGGTTAAATGCATGCACTTGCCATGATTTCTTATCCATGCTTGCTTTAGGAGGGCCTATTGGAGAACAGGCTTTGCAGACACAGAAACCTGGGTTCAAATCACTGTTCTGACACTCATTATCTCTGTGGCCTCAGGAGGTTGCTTGACCTATGCATTTCATCTATACAGTAGGTGTGATAATGTTGACCTCACAGATTTATTATAGAGATCAGGTCCTGTGTACAATGAGTAACCTATAGCACCTTAATGTAAAAGTCAGTTAATGGTTAAAAAAAAAAAAAAAGAGTTGTCACTGGTGCTGTAGACAAAAACCAGTCTTGAGAAGGAGTAAAATTACAATCTGGTTGCTGTTAAAATTTCTGAACTGTTTCACATCATCACTAGCTCAATTCACTTGTTTTTTCTTTTCAAGTCGCAACTTCAATCCATGTCTCACTCTACTAACATTTTCATCTTCCCACAGCATTGGTTTTGTCACACTCTGTCTTTTAAGAAGAGTTGCCGGCAACATCTCATTCTAAATCCTCAATATGACATCTTCTCCTCTTTAACTTTAGGTCTCTAACTCTCCAACTTTATCTTTTACTACTTCACACCAGCTCTGCGATCTAGTTGGGTCAGAATTCTCACCATTCAGGAATATAGAATTAATCTCAAAATTGTGGTGTTCCATGAGACATGGGCCCCGTACTCAAGGGGCTCAGAGTATAGACAGAGAGACAGACTGACTATCACAGAAGGTAATAAGGGAGTTGACTATCTGTGTGAACAAAGCCTTATGGGAAAACAGATGAAGGGGTGATTAATTCAGCCGGGGGAGGGGGTGTGGTGAGTGGAAGTGCTGGAAAAGGCTTCAGAGAGGAAGTAACACTTGAGTCAGTCATTTGAGAATGAGCACAATTTCATTTTGGGCAGAGGGAACAGCATGACCAAAGCCTGAAAGTGAACAGTCCTCATCTAAAGTATTCTAGCAGATGGCAGGAGGGACGGCTGAAGGTGGAGAAACAACTGATGAAGCTGGCAAGAGCCAGGCTGGGAAGCGCCATGAGGCTCTATCAAGAAGCCTGAAAGAGCAGCCTGCCTTTTCCTGAATTCCTGGAGCAACTAGTCTTTGTGCACTCATTTTGGCAATAATTTTTCATGGGTGTACTTACAGAAAGCATCTCTACAAGTGATTTATAGGCCCCGTAGAGAAACAGGGAAAATCCCTGATGTTCATTTGTCTCTCAGCTCTTCCTGTAAAGTATAATACATGGGGCTGGAAACAACATAGCACAGAGCTTAAAGTACAGAAACGAGGTTGGAGTTCCTTCTCTGCTGTTCCAGCTCTTCTCACTGCTAACTAGGTGAATTCCAGCAAGTTATGGCCCTTCTAAACATCACTTCCTTCCACTGAAAATGGTAAATAATGACAATTTGTATATAATAGGACTCCTATGATCATTCAGTAAGTCCTTAGCAAATGTTGCTACCCAATTATTTAATAAGGATTAACTGACCACTTACTATGAGGCAGGATCTGTGCTAGATTCCATTTTTTTTTCTTTTTTCTTTTCTTTTTTTCTTTTTTTTCTTTTTTTGAGATGGAGCCTTGCTCTGCTGCCCAGGCTGGAGTGCAGTGGCATGACCTCGGCTTACTGAAATCTCCACTTCCCAGGTTCAAGCAATCCTCCTGCCTCAGCCTCCTGAGTAGCTGGGATTACGGGCATGCCCTACCATTCCCGGCTACTTTTTTTGTATTTTTGGTAGATACAGGGTTTGACCATGTTGGCCAGGCTGGTCTCGAACTCCTGACTTCAGGTGATCTGCCTGTCTTGGCCTCCCAAAGTGCTGGGATCACAGGCTTGAGGCACCTCACCTAGGTGAAGGGAGAATTCTTAACAGTGCTTTAATGGATTTTGCAAGTAGAGTCTGGATTCATCAGGGTAAGTGTGAGTATCAAAGGGGAGCTTCACTTCACTAGCCTTGGCTGCAGTAGTTTATTCAATTACATTCAGCAGCAAGTATTGAGCACTAATGATATGTAAAGTACTATAATATAAAATAGTCCGTGTCCTCAAATAATGTATAATCGTGTAGGAAAAATAAGACATATACAAATAAAAATAATGCAAAACTTTAAATTCCTTGAGAGAAAGCAAAACAAATGATGCTGGACTCAAAGGCAAGAGAGTCTATCCTATGGGGTATACCCAAAAAGACTTCATTGAAGATGTCAACTTGGGGATAACTTTGAAAGGCAGGGGCTTAGAAAGTGAGTGATGTATCATGGAAAGAGGAAATAGAAATATCTTGGATCAGCCTATTGTCCCCTTTCATCATAAGAGCCTGAAACAGTGTGGCTTGCCTGTAATAGACACATGAATCTCCACTCCCAAATTGAAAGACTTCAGTTTGTCATTCATTCATTCATTTATTGAGACAGAATTTCCCTCTTGTTGTCCGGGCTGGAGTGCAATGCACCTCTGCTCACTTCAGGGTTCAAGCTATTCTCCTGCCTCAGCCTCCCGAGTAGCTGAGACTACAGGCATGCGCCACCATGCCCAGATAATTTTGTATTTTTAGTAGAGATATTGGTCAGGCTGGTCTCGAGCTCCTGACCTCAGGTGATCTGCCCGCCTCTGCCTATCAAAGTGCTGGGATTACAGGCGTGAGCCACCGTACCCAACCTCCAGTTTATCATTTATGTCCTCTGCAGCCTACCTTTCCTTTTTTGCACTGTGCTTAACCTAGTAAATTGTGATGAAAGGTGGGACCTGGCCAACATAGTCACTTCCCTTAAAATCAAAACATTCAACTTTAGGTTAAAGATGATACTTTCCCTAGTATGTCTAATGATGGGCTGAGGCTCAGAGCTTTGCAGCTAAGCTCTGGCTATATTGACTTAAATCGTTTTAATGACAGTTTAATATTAAAGAGTCACTGGGCCCAGTGTCTGTGAAATGCTCTCTGCACCCTGCCTCTGCTAGGGCAGATACTTTGTGCAGGAAAGAAGACAAGAGAATGTAGGACAAGTCCTACTGGCCTGGCAAGGGTCCCACCCCTAATTCCTGTGACGCATCCAGTGCAGGTGACATGCTCTCTAAGGTGTGGATAGGCAATTAATTTCATGGAGAGTAGGAGGTGTGGGTTCAGCTGTTGCTTCTTTTTTTTTTTTTTTTTTTTCAGTGAGGCATTGTCTGAATGATGCTCATTCTCTCTTGAGTCTGGACTTCAAGCAAGTGGATATTATTTTAAAATAAGCATAAGCCACCTAAAGATACTGATCTGGGTCCTTCTTTTGGAAGAAGAGTTGACTGAGAAGTGCTTCTTGGTTAAGGATTAACCACAGGGAAAAATCCAGCAGAAACAGAAGAATTGTGGGTTTCTTACCCCAGCCCTAAAGGAAGCTATGCCGTGAAAAGCATACTGATACACTGACATACAGCAAGTTGGACGGGACATCAATTCTTCATTTGTCAAGTGGTGAAAAGAAGAGGGATTCTCTCATTTGGGGTGTTTGAAGGATGGCTTCCCAGTTTCATCAGCTTCGGATCCTGGTCTGGAAAAATTGGCTGGGTGTAAAAAGGCAGCCGGTGAGTTAAAAAAAAAAAAGTGTGAGAATGTGGGGCACGGGGCAACACGCCAGGTAACCCTAAAACGTGATGTTAATGAGAAGTAAAAACAGAAGAGTTTAAAGGCATTTCCCAAAGCAGGAAGTAAGATATCTAGAATTCATCCTCCTGTCTGTCTTATAGCTAAGGGAGCGAGTCTTAACATGCCCCCCAAAGCAGCCTTTTGATTTCAGTAAATTAAAAGAGTAAACCAGAACATGCCCTGGGCAAAGAAAAGAACATGACTTGTTACTGGCTGAACTGGAATGCTGAATTCTGGGTTCAAGCCAAAATGCTTTCAGTATTTTTCTTAATGAATTTAGTTAAAAATGGGATAGAGGAAAGAAAAGTATTATTTGAAATGTACAATATATGGTGAGAAATATATTAGAAAACCAAAAGCTGTAGATAGTTTGGTTGAAAGGTAAAATACAGAACGGAAATAGTTTGAAGGCCATTAGTACAGAAAAGCGGCTGAAAAATTTTAGTATCTAAAAATCATTTAATGGAAATGCCAAACAAGAGTATAGATGTGCCATGTTTTAAGAATATTAGTGAATCACTTAACTTTACTGCTACAATCTGTCTTCTCTTTGCTCATTACAACGTCTTTTTTTTGTACTTTTACATTAATGTTTGCATTCTAATTACAAAGTCAGCTATTAGATCCTCATCAGATCGATCCCAGGATGAGTGAGAAAGGAAATGGTTTCTGTGAATTGTTATATATTCAGAAGAATGTTTGAAAATCAGGGAAATCCAAAAAGATGTTCAATATACTTTATTTTAAAGTGGCAATTCCCAACCTCGAATGAGTAACTATTATGCAAATAATATGCATCACAGAAACTAGCATTTTACCTGAGCACCTTATCTCACTCTAGGCTTGCTTGCAGTGCCTGACACTTTACTTGAGTGTTTTGATGTGTGTAGTAAGAGGACGACGTAGATGTTTACTTACTCTTGTGAATTTTGTGGGTAGGGTTTTAAAATCGTAAGGCATGTGATTGCATGGGTGTGGGGTTTGAATATAAAATTATAAACTTATTCTTTTTTTGTTGTTGTTTTCCTTTTCTTTTT
>NW_016107404.1:2844529-2998481 GCF_001604975.1 Cebus imitator
TGGAAGTCTTACTCTGTCACCAGGCTGGAGTGCACCTACTGGATTCAAGTGATTTTCCCGCCTCAGCCTCCCGAGTAGCTGGGACTAAAGGCATCCGCCACCACACCCAGCTAATTTTTGTATTTTTAGTAGAAGCGGGACTTCACCATGTTGGCCAGGATGGTCTTGATCTCTTGACCTTGTGATCCACCCACCTCGGCCTCCCAAAGTGCTGGATACAGGTGTGAGTCACCACGCCCAGCCTCATTCATGTTTTTATTTGTTTTTTAACTGGGGGAGGGGAAGAAGAAAAGCCTCCTGTAATTATCACGTGGTTGATTCTGTGTGGCATTAGCAGGGAAAGGATTCTGTGTGTGTGGATGTGGTCAGAGGATGCGTGTTGGGGCCCCTGCCACTGCTCCTCATGTAACTTAAGTAGTTTAAGACAGTTTCTCTAAGTGCTGGCTTTCCCACCATGATGTGGCATGATGAGTTAGATGTGACGTGATTAGTTAGATGTGGCATGAAGCCTGCCACATCTAACTCATTTTGGGGGAAGTACCAAATGTGCTAATGTATTTCAAAGTGCTCTATAATGGTGACACACTTAGCACATAGATTAGTGAGGGATTTGAGGCAATGTGTGTCATATTTTATGCAAATTAATAATGAAAGGAAATTCAGGGGAAGAGAGTGTGGGTAAAAGGAAGAAATCCACATACAGTAAAGTTTGCAAGTGATAAAAAGTCAATAGTTAAAAACAAAAACATGGAGGAACTAATATCTTTGTGTTCTTGCCAATAATTTGAATGCTGAGGTCTGTTTCTTTCAAAACTCTATTTTGTGAAAAAAAGTTACAGAAAAGAAACCACCTAAATCTCAGGTGAATACATTGTTCTTCATTGAGAAATTTTATATTTAGAAATTGTAATGACAAGTTTTTTCCTCATCTTGAAAGTAGTGGGTATAACAATTTTCTCCTTTAGGGTTTCTCTTCATTTTACTAATTGTTTGCTGGACATGGTAAAATATTTGGGGGGATGCAAGTCAGATATATTAAAAGTGTTTCCAGCATGACACCTTGCATTATTCCCATCTAGCCAAAACCCCTAAATAAACTCTGGTAACTATACTTTTCCTAGGGAGGAAGAATACATGAGCCACTAATTCATTTGGGGAAATGGAATGATTCAGATCTTAAGCACATCTTAGACAAATGGAAACCATAACTCTAAGAACTGGAACAAGACAAGGATGTTCAGTCTCACTACTTCTATTCAACATAGTATTGGAAGTCTTAGCTAGACCTATCAACAAGAGAAAGAAAGAAAAGGCATCCAAATTGGAAAAGAGGAAGTCAACTTATCTCTGTTCACTGATACCATGATTACATACCTAAAAAACCCTAAATACTCCTCTAGAAGACTTCTAGGACTAATTAGTGACTTTAGTAAAGTCTCAGGATACAAAATCAACATATAAAAATCAGTAGCATTTTTAATACACCAACAATGAGATATCTGAGAACCAAATCAGAAACTTAATGCCATTTAAAATAGCCACACAAAAAATACCTAGATATAATATTTAACCAAGGAGGTGAAAGATATCTACACAGAGAGCCACAAAACAGTGATGCTTTAATTTCTTTAAATTGTAGATGACACCAATAAATGGGAAAAAATTCCATGCACATGGATTGGAAGAATCAATATTGTTAAAATAACCATATTCCCAAAGCAATATATAGACTAAATGTAATTCCTAACAAATTACTAACATCATTTTCCACAGAATTAAAATACAAAATCCTAAAGTTTACATAGAACCAAGAGAAAGCCCGAATAGCCAAAGTACCCCTAAGGAAAAGAACAAAGCTGGAGGCATCACATTGCCTGACTTCAAATTGTACTACAAGGCTGTGGTAACTAAAACAGCATGATACTGATACAAAAATAGACACAGATCGATGGAATAGAATAGAGAACCCCCAGATAAAGCCACATGCCTACATCCAGCTTATATTCAATAAAGCCAACAAAAATAGCAATGCAGAAACAAAAATAACAATGCAGAAACACCCTATTCAATAAATGGTACTGGGTAACTAGCTAGCCATATGCAAAAGAATGAAACTGGATCCCTATTTGTCATCACATACAAAAATTAACTCAAGATGAATTAAAAACCTAAACATAAGACCTAAAACTATAAAAATCCTAGAAGAAAGCCTAGAAAAACTTTTCTGAACATCAGCCTAGACAAAGAATTTTTAATGAAGACCCCAAAAGCATATGCAACAAAACAAAAATAGACAAATGAGACTTAATCAAACCAAAATGTTTCTGCATAGCAAAGAAATAATCAACAGGATTAACAGACAACCTACAGAATGGGAGAAATTATTTACAAATTATGCCTGTGAAAATGGATTAATATCTAGAATTTATAAAGAACTCAGACAACTCAAGAAAACAAAGAGCCCCATTAAAAACTGGACAAAAGCAGATATTTCTCAAAAGAAGAAATACAAGTGGTCAACAAATACATTAAAAATTCTGAACATCAAGAATCATAAGAGAAATGTAAATTTAAACCACACTGAGATGCCATCTTATACCAGTCAGAATGGCTATTATTTAAAAGTCAGTGTGGAGCCCACAGAAGCTCCTGCTTGCACCAAACGCAGATTGGGCAGCAGCAGGGACATGGTCCAGGGACCCGAGGAGATCAGGCATAGACCCTCTGAGAAAGTGAACTATTCCTGCAGGACCCAAGAAATTCCTCCAAAACTGTGAGTGTCTCAGCTGCAGAAGTGGGAAAAAGAGACTCTCCTCTCCTGAACACACATCGCCACTGGAGAAGCTGAAGGCACTGGTATCCACGGATGAGAGATCCATAAACAGTCCACATCACAGGACTTTGTGCAGGCAACCCCCAGTACCAGTCCAGAGCCTGATAGACTATCTGGGTTGTTAGACCCAGAAGAGAGACAACAATCACTGCTCTTGGTTCACAGGAAGCCATGCCCACAGGAAAAGGGGGAGAGTACCACATCAAGGGAACACCCTGTGGGACAAAAAAATCTGAACAACAGACTTCAACCTTAGGTTTTCCCTCTGACAGAGCCTACCCAAATGAGAAGGAAAGAGAAAACCAATCCTGGCAATATGACCAAAAAAAGACTCTTCAACACCCCCAAAAAGTCACACTAGTTCACCAGCAATAGATCGAAACCCAGAAGAGGTCCCTGATTTACCTGAAAAAGAATTTAGGAGGTTAGTCATTAGGCTAATCAAGGAGGGACCAGAGAAAGGTGAAGCCCAGTGCAAGGGAATCCAAAAAATGGTACAAGAAGTGGAGGAGAAATATTTAAGGAAACAGATCACTTAAAGAAAAAAACAATAGAAAATTCAGGAAATGCTGGACACACTTTTAGAAATGAGAAATACTCTGGGAAGTCTCAGCAATAGAATTGAACAAGTAGAAGAAAGAAATTCAGAGCTGGAAGACAAGCTCTTCAAATTAACCCAATCCAACAAAGACAAAGAAAAAAGAGTAAGAAAATATGAACAAAGCCTCCAAGAAGTCTGGGATTATGTTAAAACACCAAACCTAAGAATAATTGGTGTTTCTGAGGAAGAAAAGTATTCTAAAAGCTTGGAAAACATATTTGGAAGAATAATTGAGGGAAACCTCCCAGCCTTGCTAGAGATCTAGACGTGCAAATACAAGAAGCACCAAGAATACCTGGGAAATTCATCGCAAGAAGATCTTTACCTAGGCACACTGTCATCAGGTTATCCAGTTAACACAAAGGAAACAATCTTAAGAGCTGTGAGACAGAAGCACCAGGTAATCTATAAAGGAAAACCTATCAGATTAACTGCAGATTTCTCAACAGAAAACCCACAAGTTAGAAGGGATTGGGGCCCTATCTTCAGCCTTCTCAAGCAAAACAATTATCAGCCAAGAATTTTGTATCCACTGATACATGTCAGCATCATATATGAAGAAAAGATAGTCTTTTTCAGACAAACAAATGCTGAAAGAATTCGCCATTACCAAGCCACCGCCTGCAAGAACTGCTAAAAGGAGCTCTAAATCTTGAAACAAATTCTGAAAACACATCAAAACAGAACCTCTTTAAAGCATAAATCACACAGAATCTATAAAACAAAATACAAGTTAAAAAGCAAAAACAAACAAAATTACACAGGAAACAAAGAGGACAAGGAATGCAGTGGTACCTCACATGTCAATACCAACATTAACTGTAAATGGCCTAAATTCTCCACTTAAAAGATACAGAACCACAAAATGGATAACAACTCACCAACCAACTATCTGCTGCCTTCAGGAGATTCATCTAGCACAAAAGTACTCACATAAATTTAACGTAAAGGAGTGGAAAAAGGCATTTCACACAAATGGACACCAAAAGCAAAAAGGGGTAGCTATTCTTATATCAGGCAAAACAAACTTTAAAGCAATAGCAGTTAAAAGAGACAAAGAAGAACATTTTATAATGGTAAAGGCCTTGTCCAACAGCAAAATATTACATTCCTAAACATATATACATCTAACACTGGAGATCCCAAATTTATAGAACAATTACCAATAAACCTAAGAAATGAGATAGACAGCAACACAATAATAGTGGGGGACTTCAGTACTCCACTGACAGCACTAGGCAGTTCATCAAGACAGAAAGTCAACAAAGAAACAATGAATAGCCTTTATCTTGGAACAAATGGACTTAACAAATGCACATAGAACATTTCATCCAACAACCACAGAATACACATTCTATTCAATAGTGCATGGAAGTTTCTTCAAGATAGACCATAAGGTAGGCCATAAAATGAGCTTCAATAAATTTAAGAAAATTGAAATTAAACACTCTCTCAGACCACAGTGGAATAAAACTAAAACCAACTTCAAAACGAACCTTCACAACCGTGAAAGTGCAAATATATGGAAATTAAATAACCTACTCCTGAATGAACACTAGGTCAAAAACAATATAGAAATCAAAAAATTCTTTGAGGTAAACAACAATAATGAAACAGCCTATCAAAACCGCTGGGATACGGCTAAGGCAGTGCTAAGAGGAAAGTTCATAGCCCTAAATGCCTACATCAAAAAGGCTGAAAGAGAACAAACTGACACTCTAGAGTCATACCTCAAGGAACTAGAGAAACAAGAACAAACCAAACCCAAACCCAGCAGACGAAAGTAAATAACCAACATCAGAGCAGAACTAAATTAAATTGATACAAAAAAACACAAAAGATAAATGAAACAAAAAGCTGGCTCTTTGAAAAGATAAATAAAATAAACCACTGGCAATATTAGCCAAGAAAACAAGAGGAAAAAATCCAAGAAACCCCACTAAGAAATGAAACAGGAGATAATACAACTGATATCACGGAAGTATAAAACATCATTGAGGACTACTATGAACACCCTACACATGTAAACTAGAAAACCTAGAAGAGATGAATCAATTCTAGGAAAAATAAACCCTCTTTGCTTAAATCAGGAAGAATTAGATACCCCGAACAGACCAATAACAAGCTGGGAGATAGAAATGGTAATTTTAAAATTACAAACAGAAAATAAGTCCAGGACCAGACAGATTCACAGGAGAATTCTACCAGATATTCAAAGAATTGGTACCAATCCTTTGACACTATTCCACAAAATAGAGAAAGAAGGAACCCTCCCTAATTCATCCTATGAAGCCAGCATCACCCTAATACCAAAACCAGCAAAGGACATAAGCAGAAAACTACAGAGCAATATCCTTGATGAACATAGATGTTAAAATCCTTAACAAAATACTTGCAAACCGAATCCAACAACATATCAAAAAGATAATCCACCATGATCAAGTGGGTTTTATACCAGGGATGCAGGGATGGTTTAATATATGCAAGTCAATAAATGTGATATCCCACATAAATGGAATTAAAAACAGAAAATGCATGATCATCTCAATACATGCAGAGAAAACATTTGACAAAATCTAGCATCCCTTTATGATTAAAACTCTTGGCAAAATCGGCATAGAAGGGACATAGCTTAATGTAATTAAAGCCATCTATGACAAACCCAGAGCTAACATAATACTGAATGGGGAAAAGTTGTAAGCATTTACTGTAAGAAGTGGAACAAGACAAGGATGCCCAGACAAGGGTGGCTGATGAGTATGACTGTGAACACCAGGGTAGGGCCAATGTGAACAGCTGTGACCACCTGGACTTGCCCTGATGAGCATGCCTCTAATACTTTGGCTGTGCCCAATGAACATGGATGTGAACACCCAGGTTGGCCCTGACAAGAACCACTGTGAATATCTAGGCGGACCCCTATAAGGACAGCTAGAAATCCCTGGGCTTGCCTCTGTGAGAACTGCTTTGTTGATGTGAATTTAAATTAGTTCAGACTATGGAAAACAGTGTGGACGTATCTCAAAGAACTGGAAATAAAACCATTTGAATCAGCAATCCCACTACTGGATATCTACCCAAAGGATACCTGCCGTCATATGTTATTGCAACACTACTTACAATAGCAAAGTCATAAAAACAGCCTAAGTGTCCACCAACAGTTGATTGGATAAAGAAAATGTGACAGGCCAAGTGCAGTGGCTCATGCCTATAATCCCAGCACTTTGGGAGTCTGAGATGGGTAGATCACTTGAAGTCAGGAGTTTGAGACCAGCCTGGCCAACATGGTGAAATCCCATCTTTACTAAAAATACAAAATTAGCCAAGCATGGTGGTGGGCACCTGTAATCCCAGCTACTCAGGAGGCTGAAGCAGTGAATCACTGGAATCCAGGAGGTGGAGGTTGCAGTGAGCCAAGATTGTGCCACTGCACTCCAGGTAGGGCAACAGAATGAAACTCCATCCTAAAAAAGAGACAAAAAGAAAAAAAAGAAAAAAGAAATTGTGGTATATAAGTACCATGAATAATACACAGGAATAAAAAACAATGAAATAATGTCCTTTGCAGCAACGTGGATGGAACTGGAAGCCATTATCCTAAATGAACTAACATAGATGCAGAAAATCAAATCTCATATGTTTTCACTTATACATGGAAACTAAACAAACAGTACATGGGCATAAAGACAGAGAAAATAGACTCTGGGGATGCCATAGTTGGGAAGGGATGATGGGTGAGAAATTACCTACTGGAAACAGTGTACAGTGTTTTGGTGATGGGTACACTAGAGGCCTAGTCCTCACCATTACACATGTAATACCCATGTAACCAACAAGCACATGTACCCCCAAATCTCAAATTTTTAAAAAAGAAGGACCTAGAAATAGACATTCCATTTGACCCAGCAACCCCATTACTGGGCATATATCCAAAGGATTATAAATAGTTTTATTATAGACACTTGCACATGCATGTTCATTGTAGCAAAGACCTGGAACCACCCCAAATGCCCATCCATGATAGACTGGACAAGGAAAATGTGGCACATATACACTAAGGAATACTATGCAGCCATAAAAAGCGATGAGTTTGTGTCCTTTGTAGGGACATGGATGAATCTGGAAACCATCATTCTCAACAAACTGACACAAGGACAGAAAATCAAACACTGCATGTTCTCACTCAGAGGTGGGTGTTAAACAGTGAGAACACATGGACACAGGGACGGGAGCATCACACACTGGGGTCTGCTGGGGGGGACTAGGGGAGGGACAGCGGTGGGGTGGGGAGGTTGAGGAGGGATAACATGGGGAGAAATGCCAGATATAGGTGGCAGGGGGAAGGAGGCAGCAAACCACATTGCCATGTATGTACCTATGCAACAATTCTGCATGTTTATATATCTATAGATATATAAACATATATCTATCTATAGATAGATAGATAGATAGATAGATAGATAGATAGATAGATAGATAGATATAGATAGATAGATATAGATATAAAGAAGAAGAAGATGGATCCTAAATAGGCATATCGAAGAGTGACTAAATTTCAACAGACGTCGATCTAATTCCAGCCTTCTATCTGAAGAACGAAAATTTACTTTAGTTGTTTATTTTCTGTTGTAACTGTTTCAGTAGTGGGTCGCACTCTAGCTCCGTTGATGATAGAACTAGCTTTTCCACTCAGGCATTGTCACAGCTTGCTAAAGGTTTACATTTTGGATCAAGCTTGACATACCCTCCTGTAATCCCCACCTTGCTCACACTACCTTTCACAGTGACTAAAGAAAGAGGAAACTTTTGCTTCAAAATTTTAGAGCAAGTTTGTCTATGCATTAAAATAATTTTTGGAATAAAACAATTTAGGATTAAACTATAATTTCAAAATCATCCTAAATTGGATAGAAATAAAGTAGGCCCTGCACAACCTACTCAACTGTGTGGTCAGTGTTCCAGTTCCTTTTATGTCTTCTGAATTTTGGAATCATTTACTCCCTTAATCACTTTTAATTGCTCAAAAATTTTAGTTCTACCTATAGATTATGGTGCCTGGCACGTAGTAGACATACACATTTTATGAATGTAGTCAACCACTAAAAAGTAACTGAGGTGAAAAAGGTTCAGAAATGGGAGCAATAGAGGAGTTAATTGACTTAATGTCTGATAAAAATCCATTGCTTCTGTAAACACCATAAAACATTTACCAATCTTTAAAGTTCAAATCTGTAAGTATGGATTTCACAAAACTTTCTTGATTCCAGTTTTTAGGTGAGTCATTTATTTAGATGGATGTGAGGTACACCAGTGTATTAGTCTGTTCTCATGCTGCTAATAAAGACATACCTGAAACTGGGTAATTTATAAAGAAAAAGAGGTTTAACGGACCGACAGTTTCACATGGCTGGGGAGGCCTCACAATCATGGTAGAAGGCAAAGAAGGAGCACAGATACAACTTACATGACAGCAGTCAAGAGAGCTTGTGCAAGAGAACTCTGATTTATCAAACCATACGATCTCATGAGACTTGTTCACTATCATAAGAACAGACAGGAAAGAGCTGCCCCCGTGATTCAATTCCCTCCCACTGGGTTCCTCCCACGATACGTGGGGATTATGGGAGCTATAATTCAACATTAGATTTGGGTGGGTACACAGCCAAACCATATCAAACAGAAAGACCAATTAATTGAGAACTCTGAGCCATTTTTACTTCCTCAATGGGAAACTAAGGATCTTCATGGGAACAAAGGTTTATTCCGAGTGTTAGGTACCAAGCTCTTACTTTGCAATGTCAACCTTGGAATCCTCTTGTTACCATCAGATAACAGTCATTCTTGTTTTATAGGACAATGCCAAAAGAAATAAAGAAAAAAAGAAAGAGATAGTGTACTTTATATATGGAAGGTTGGGCAATTTTTATTTTCAAGTTTGCAATAAAAAGTGCTAATTCTAGGTTACAGGAAATCCTTTAAATGATTTTCAGTGCTCTCATAGAATAAATTAATAAAAATATGGTGTTGAAATCAAAGAGAGTTAGTAATCCCTTTTGTAGTGGTCCAGCTATATAATTAATGATTAACTTTGCTAGTGAAGCCAGACGCCTTGGGTTCAAATACCAGCTCTACTTCTTAGTGGCTTCTGGAAGAAAAGCTTTAGTCACTTTAAGATTGTGTCTTCCCATCTGCAAGAGGAAAGGAGGTTATTATGTTAAAGGTGATAATGTTGTGTTTGGCAGAGCATGTTGCATAACCTAAGCAGTCAATATACATTAGCTGTTATCACTTGGAGTATTGTACTGAATGCTAACATTAATAATAAGACTACTTGACAACAATAATTCATCCTGAGGAAGATATTTTGTAACAGTACTTAGCAGAATTGTTAAAGTTGCCCAGGAAAGAGGGGATTTTGTCTCTTTTCAAGTACTTATAGAATTCTCATATGGAAGAGGAGGCCAAACTTAGACAAATAGGTAGTAGTTACTGGAAGAAAGATTTCATTATAATATGAGCAAAAATGTCAGGCAATTTGAGTTGTCCATAATGAAGCAGACTCATAGTAAACTTCTAGTCATTAGGAGCATTCAAATAGAGGTTGGATAACCATATGGCAGATATATTTTTCCTAAGTCTCGATGTACCAGTTGTTCTGGACTTATTTCTGTTCCTGGAATAACCCCCACTCTTTTCCATCTGCGGATCTTCACACATAACACATATGCTTCTTCTGCTCGAAAGACTCCCACTTCTTTCCCACACTTCATCCAACACACATTTCTTTCCTTCTGTTTGACTCTTTTTCATCCTTCATGTTTTATACTCAGCTTTCTTTGATTTATCTTTCTCTTGCATTCTTTACTTCCTATGTCATATTATCTAGTCCATCTAGTTGTAATTATTTTTTTCAACTTTTATTTTAGATATGGGGAGTATATGTGCAGGATTGTTAACATGAGTATTTTGCATCCAAGTAATGAGCATAGTGCCAAATAGGTAGTGTTTCAGCCCATGCCCCCATCCCTCCCTCTTCTCTCTAGCACTCTGCAGTGTCTGTTGTTCCTATGTGTATGTACATGAATGCTCAATGTTTAACTCCCATTTATAAGTGGGAACACGGAATATTTAGTTTCCTGTTCTTACATTAACCTGCTAAGGATTATGTCTTCTAGCTCTATCCATGTTTTTGCAAAGGACCTGATTACATTATTTTATTCTTTTTCATGACTATGTAATATTCCATGGTATATATGTACCACATTTACTTTATCCAATTCAACATTGATGGACACCTAGGTTCATTTCATGTCTTTACTATTGTGAGTAGCATGGTGATGAACATGTGAGTATCTTTTTGGTATAATGATCCTTTTCTCCCTGGTTATATGGCCAGTAAAGGTATTGCTGGGTTGAATGGTATCTTTGTTTTATGTTCTTTTGAGAAATCTCCAAACTGCTTTCCACAGTAGTTGAACTAATTTGTACTCCCATCAACAGTACATATGTTCCCTATTATCTGAAGCCTTGCCAGCACCTTTTTTTTTTCTTTTTTTACTTTTTAATAATGGCCATTCTGACTGGTGTGAGGCCAAAACAGCATGGCACTGGTCCAAAAACAGGTATATATAACAATGAAACAGAATTGGAAACTGAGAAATAAAACAACATGCAACCACCTGATCTTCTACGAGGCTGACAAAACCAAGCAATGGAGAAAGGACTCCCTATTCAGTAAAAGATGCTGGGATAACTGTCCAGCCATATGCTGAAGCATAAAACTGAACCCCTACCTTTCACCACATATAAAAATTAACTTAAGATAGATTAGAGAATTAAATGCAAGACCTCAAAGTCGAAAAATCCTTTAAGAAAATCTAGGAAATATCCTTCTCAACATTGGCTTTGGCAAATAATTTTTGGCTAAATTCCCAAAAGCAATTGTAACAAAACTAAAAATTGATGAATGGGACCTAATTAAGCTATAGGGCTTTTTCCCAGCAAAAGAAATTATTGGCCAGGTGTGATGGCTCCTGCCTGTAATCCCAGCACTTTGGGAGGCCAAGGCAGGTGGATCACCTGAGGTCAGGAGTTCAAGACTAGCCTGGTCAACATGGTGAAGTCCCATCTCTACTAAAAATACAAAAATTAGCTGAGTGTGGTGGCACACACCTGTAATCCTAGCTACTCGGGAGGCTGAGGCAGGAGAATTACTTGAACCCAGGAGGCGGAGGTTGCAGTGAGCTGAGATCCCACCATTGCACTCCAGCCTAAGTGACAGAGTGAGACTCTGTCTAAAAAAAAAATTATCAATAGAGGAAACAGATAACCTAAAGAATGGGAGAAAATAATCTCAAACTATGCAAGCAACAGAGGTCTAATATCCAGAATTTATAAGAAACTTAAACAAATCAACAAGCAAAAAATGAATACAGTAATCCCATAAAAACCGGCAAAAGACATGAACAGACACTTCTCAAAAGATGACGTTCAAGTGGCCAACAAACATATAAGAATGCTCATCCTCACTAATCATAGAGAAATGAAAATTAGTTGTAATTATTTTTTGTTTCCTTTCCAAAAAAACTGAAAACTTCAATTGCTCTAATCCCAGTGTATGGTACATAGGAGATGCTCAACAATTTTTTGTTGTATTTATGTATAAATCTTAAATGAATGATTACCGTTTCATATATTGAGCTCTAAATTTCCTTAAAACTCTCCAAAGCTATGACTCCATGAAGGGGAATGAAGACTCTTCATCCTAGCCTTTTGTTTTTGTTTTTGGAGTGAGACGGAAGAAATCCTACTGAAATATAGAAATTATATTGATACTCAGTATCATATCATTCTTTCCCCCTATTAATTAAGTTTTTTTTGTAGCACAGTCTCATTCTGTCACCCAAGCTGGAGGGCAGTGGCAAGATCTTGGCTCAATGCAACCTCTACCTCTTGAGTTCAAATGATTCTCCTGCCTCAGCCTCCTAAGTAGCTGAGACTACAGGCACATACCACCACACTTAGCTAATTTTTGTATTTTTAATAGAGATAAGGTTTCACCATGTTGGCCAGGCTGATCCTGAACTCCTGACCTCAAGCAATCTGCCTGCTTTGGCTTCCCAAAGTACTGGGATTACAGGTGTGAGCCACTGTGCCCTGCTGGGTATTATTTATTTTTGACCTAACCAGCCTCAGGCTACTCTAGTATAAAGTCACCAACTCAAATATCTGTAGGGGTAAAACATGTAATGTGATATGTAAAGTGCACCAATCACTCCATTTAAAAGTGGGGAATGGTGACATCTATGATGAACTAGAGAGTACTTTCCCTATTTAAAAGCATTCACATTTCATTGAAAGCAATAACAAAACCATGTGCAAGGGACAAAACACTTCTATGAGTCTGATGTGGTCTTTCTACCCCCAGTCTGTTACCTCTGCTCTAGGATAAAAAGATGTAGTGATTAAATTCACAGTCTCCAAACGGTAGTTTAGTTTCATATAATTTAAAAATCTATAGTTAATTTGTTAATTTTAAATTCAGCCTGTGTTTTATTTTCTTTACTGTTTAGTGAAAATGATAAGAAAATAACAATGGTAAAAAAAAAATAGAATCCGATAAACAAGCAGGAATTAGATTAAAGGGTTCTGACAAGGTAATAAAGTAGCAATGACCTAAAATTGAAAGTATATGCTTTGCCCCAATTTTTTAGAGCATCGAGTTTTTTGAAATTTGCAAATATTTGAGACAATAGTTCCTAGCAGGTGCAGAGGAAAATATTACTAGATAATTTAATTTCGTTAATAGATATTGCAGATCAGCTTTAAACGAAAACTTTGCAGTGAATTTACATTTGATGATTTCAAGAAATTGCTTAAGATTTAAATTTGTAATTTTGAGGTGATGGTTTAGTGACTGCAAGGTCACTGAAATGTGCCCTGCCATTATCATTAATTCTCCAAACCCCAATACTTGCATGCAGCAGGTCAGAATTCTTAGACGTGAAGTTTGTCTTTATCTCTTTTTCTGTTTCTTCATCTTTTTCATTCTTTTAAAAATTGGTCTGGATTTTCAAAAAGAAATGCAGAAATCTTTTCAATAATTTCCAAACTTTTTATTTTAAAACAATTTCAAATTTAAAGAAACGCTGCAAGAACAGTGCAAATAACTATTTTTCTAGAACAATTTGAGATTGGTGCTCCTTCACCCCCAGATACTTTAATATACGTTGTCGACAAATAAACATAGCTCAATACCACCATCAACTCCTTAGACTCAAGGTTCACCAGTTGTTGGAACTGTGGCCTTTATATAGCAAAAGGATCCAGTTTGGAATTACGTGCTGCATCTAGTTTTCATGGCTCTTGTCTCCTTTAGTCTGTAACAGTTTCTTAATTTTTCCTTGACTTTCATGACCACAACACTTTTGAACCTTCATGACCAATTGTCTTTAAACTATCAGTTGTTTCTTATTTTTTGAGTCAGGTTATTGTTCATCTTTGGCAATAATGTCACAGAAACGATGCTTTTTTCCCCATTTCATCACATTAGGTTGTGCATGATGACAATTTGTCCCATTTTGTAGGGAAAGATTTTGTAGGCACATACTCCATTCCTCATTAAGCTTTCTATTTATTTATGTTTACCTATGTGTTTATTTACATCAGCATAGATTAAATGGATTCCTAGTTTATTTAAGTATAATATTTTATTTTCAAATGTATTTTAATGTTTAAATACAGCCACAGGCTGATATCTGTATTCTTGGATGTGTCCTCATCATTTATTGCCAATCCCTATGCAATAAATCTGTCACGTTTCTGTCTACCTACCTACCTATCTATATCAGACAATCAAGCTATATAAGTATCGATCATTTTCCATCATCTGTCTGTCTTTCTCTATCTTCTATATATAATCTTTAGCTATGTCCAGTAATGAAAATAGTGAGACCTGATTAGCAATGATCACACCTACCACTCAGTTGTCCACTGAAAGAAGCTAGCATTTCTTGGAAAAATGGGTGTTTTCAGGAATTGGAAAAAGAAGGTACTCAATGAGGCAGAAACAAATTGTGGAACCAGACAGTAAGAAATAAGTAATGCACACATGCATTTTTATCTACATGTTATGTCTCTGTATACATTTTGGGAATTAGGAGTTTATGCCCATTTTGCTCACTTTTTTTTTTTTTTTTTTTTTTTNTTTTTTTTGAGACGGAGTCTTGCTCTGTCACCAGGCTGGAGTGCAGCGGCACAATCTTGGCTCACTGCAACATCTGCCTCCTGGGTTCAAGCAATGCTTCTGCCTCAGCCTCCAGAGTAGCTGGGACCAGAGGTGCATGCCACCATGCCCGGCTAATTTTTGTATTTTTAGCAGAGACGAGGTTTCACCATGTTGGCCAAGATGGTCTCCATCCCTTCACCTCATGATCCATCAACCTCGGCCTCCCAAAGTGCTGGGATTACAGGCGTCAGCCACCACACCCGGCCCATTTTGCTCATTCTAACCCAGCACCACCAAGTGGATTCTAGTTTCCTTCTTTTCCAATTTTTATAATTCTCCTGATGGACAGTGAGAAGCCCGACTCCCCTAATGGGATGGGTCTACTTTTATCATCAACCTTCTCTTGTGAAATCAATTGCCTGGCACTGCCCGTGTCCTGTCTCCCTGCACTGATGCCTTCTTAACCCAACTTGGGCTCTGACACCCCACATCTAGCTGCCTCAGTGCCCATGTCCTCTTCACCCTTCTAAGGCCCCACTTCCCTCACTGGGTCACTGTGGCCTCCCAACTACTAGCATCTACACTTACCTTGTTAGGACCTATTTACGGACTTTTGGATTGAATTTTTCAGGAAAAGAAGAAGAAAAAGAGAACAGAATGGTACATCTTAGAAAATAAATCCTGGAGAAATAAAAGGATATGAATGTCCTGGCCCACTAAGGAATTATAAACTATTTAGTGTGCACATACCCTTTGATGTCAACAGCATAGGGGAGTGGAATGCAAATGAGATGTGAAGACAGTGTGAGATAGTTACACTCTCAGCGAAAATACTAAACCTTTAAACACTGCTTTCCTCAAATTTTTCAAGGAAGCTCCTCTGTCTATATGTATAAAATTAATAGGTTATCCCTTTCTCCAAACAAACAGAAAAAGTCATGGCTCATTTGTTTAGAGTTTGGATCCTTGACACTGCATTTGCTTCTAGGTTGCTTGTGATCATATTTAGAATGGTATTGTGAGCGACACTGCTGCTATGAAAATTTAAATTTTATTTATTTCTTGCTTTTGTGATTAACCTGTCAACCTTAATATCCATGAGACCATAGTGTAGAGGGCTTTGTATTTATTATCCCTCTAAAATGCAGTATGCAGAAATGTTCTCTAAACCTCTCTCTGGCCTAAAATCCCAGGGAAATCTTGTGATGATAGATTCGTTTATAGGCTGGCTGTGGTTTTTGCCTTCCACAGAATCTAAAACGCCTAAATGTCTCTGGTATAGATTATATTTTTTGTCTGGATTCAAAATATGTTAAAATTAATTTGAAAACTTATCAAAATGTCCTCATGAAATCGCCAAACTATATCAAGCAAAAGACAACTTAAAGATACTATACAATATATGCCCCTTAACTGAAGGTAGATGTGTTGGTATAGTTGATCTCAGTCACTGAATTCTCATGAAGTTGCCATAGAAAATGAATAGAAGTTCCTAAAAGTAGCCATGGGGCATCAGGCCTACTCAGATGAATACTTTCCTTAAAGAATACCTATAGGCTCAAATACAAAACTGATAATCCACACCATTAATTTTTTAACCTTAATTCTTTCTAGTCTACATTTCAAATGAGAAACATAAAAAAAAGATGATACCTTGTATCCAGGATCTTTAAAGAACAGGCTCTAATTTTGAAATAATTCAGAGATGAGGCTAGAGTAGTAACACATCTTGTATTTCCGTAGCACTTATATTTTTTGCAACACATTTTCTGTAATTCCTTATTTGCTCCTCAGAAGAGCACAATAATTATTGAAAAAAAAATCCTAGCCTTCTGTTTATCTTGAGATTCAAATCCTTGTCCCCTGCTCTGCCTCACAATTGGATATATGACTTTGGACAAGTTATGCTAACTTTCTGTATCCAGAGAATACAAAAAAAAGGGTTGAATCAGATCACAGGACCTTAGGATGACTTTGGCAGTCTGGTTAAACCTGCAGCCTTTTTAAGAATAATGTTTTAAAATTCATCATGTAAAATAAAATAAAATGGATTGAAATATATTGAAATTCAGTTATCAAAGTATTAAAAAAGCAAAATTGGCTGGGCGTTGTACTCACGCCTATAATCCCAGCACTTTGGGAGGCCATGGAAGGTGGATCATGAGACCAAGAAATCTAGACCATCCTGGCCTACATGGTAAAACCCCGTCTCTACTAAAAATACAAAAATTAGCTGGGCATGGTGGCATGTACCTTTAGTCCCAGCTACTTGGGAGGCTAAGCCAAGATAATTGCTTGAGTCCAGGAGGTGGTGGTTGCAGTGAGCCAAGATCACACCACTGCACTCTAGCCTGGTAAGAGAGTGAGACTCCATCGCAAAAAAAGAAAAAAAGGCAAATTTATGATATGGTTATATGTGTGTCTCTTTCTTATAGCATTAAATAAAAGGTCTAGTGATAAATCTATAACTAATTTTAATGTAGCAATGAATATAAATAGCACTTTAAGATATCTGTAACAACTCTAATAAGATTTTTAAATATCCATAATTTCTATTGGTGACAAAATCACAGGTACTTTTAATAACACTATGGTTCATTCCCTACATTTGTCATTAATGGAAATGCTAAATTTTAATAACAAGCCAGAAAATATAAAAATATGATCTCTTTTTCTCCCATTCAGATTTACAAATGCCCTGAATTCTATTCATTAGGTGATTTTCCAAAGAAATTTTCCAATAAAAATATTCCAGGACTTTTGAAACACTCCTGCTGGATAGGTAGGGTGGCATACATCTAAATCTACTCTCCTCAAAGTGCAGTCCATGGACTGGCTGCATCAGCATCACCCACCTGGGAGCTTCTTGGACATGCAGAATCTCAGCCCCCACCTCAGATCTACTGAATCATAATCTGTATGTTTGCAAGACCCCCAGCTGATTTGGAGTACGCATTAGTGTCTGAGAAGCGTTGTTTCAGATTAAGTTGTTCAGACTGTATGGGGGCTTTTCAAGCTGTGATCAAACTGAGTGCCTCAGGATTCCCTGGCTGTATAGTGAACTTCCATTTTTAAAAACTTACCCTGATATCCAAAGTCTAAGAAGTTAGTGACAGGCCTACCAGCAAGGAGACAGCACTTTTGGACATACAATGGAGCTTTTAATAGCAAATGTAGATTAGGTGTTATTTAAGGATTGGTAATTCATGGGGTTTGGATTGCTTTGGTGAACTGAAGATCCCCAGGTAGATAGTTTGATTTGGCAGAAGCAAATTGTTTCTGAAAAGTGGGAGAGGAAAGAGAAGTCTGACCACAAAACTATATAGAAACGCAGTTGTTAAGTTTCACATTATTAAGTATAGGCAAAATTTGTTCCTGCGGTTTGGTTTGAGCACCATAACTATTTGCATATCATAGTTAATGTTCTTGTGAATATGTGTTTTTCGTGGCTCTGGAACCAATTATGTAGGTCTATCAAATATTAAGCAGTTAGTGTTTTTCAAACGGAATCATATCTACATGGGGAGGAAAAGCATCTCCTAAAGTACTTAAAGTGAAATTCTCTAATAGAAATTTCAGGCCAGGCACAATGGCTCACGCCTGTAATCCCAGCACTTTGGGAGGCTGAGGGGGGTGGATCACAAGGTCAGGAGTTCAAGAACGGGCTGGCCAAGATGGTGAAATCCTGACTCTACTAAAAATACAAAAATTAGGCATGGTGACGGGCAACTGTAATCCCAGCTACTCAGAGGCTGAGGCAGAGAATTGCTTGAACCTGGGAGGCAGAGGTTACAGTGAGCCGAGATCACACCACTGCAGCACTCCAGCCTGGTGACACAGTGAGACTCCATCTCAAAAAAAAAAAAAAAAAAAAAAAAAAGCAAAACCCCAAAAAAAAAAAAAAAAAAAAAAAAAAATTCAATGCAGTATGTGTTTTTGAGCATCTATTTTTCATTGAGTGATAGAAATTTAGGTATCAACAAGACACTGTTCCTACCATAAACGAACATCCAATTTATTTGGGAACTGAGTAAAAAAAAAACAATCATTGGCTATAACAGTGTAAGTTCTTTGATAGAAGCAGACACCCAAGACATTAAGTACTATGGAGGACTGCATGGGACTTGAAGTTCCTTTTTACTCCTTCACTTATTGACTCAATTATGTCTTTGTTGGTTCATTCTCAGGTTCATTTATTCAACAATATTTATAGGCCATGACCCATGTCACACACCAGTCTTTATGACTGAGCATAGAATGCTGACATTGGAAGGGCTAAGATAGGCATAGATTGAAATTATTTTGAATTTTATTTACCCCATTTAGAACATTGTGTCTTATCCAATAGGAAAGTGGGAAACTCTAAAGGAGTTTTAAGGAATGAAGTAACCAATCAGGTTTAATTTTAATATAATCATGATTGGGACAGTCATGAGAGGTAACCCAAAAGAAGGTTTCAGATTATTTCATGGTTTTAAGCCTGGAAAAATCATTCTTCTCTGCATTTAGAGATCTTTTACATACCAAAAAATTTCTCATTTTTTTATTAATAATATTTACAGTCAGTCAAATACTTAGCTTGTGTTGAAATATTATAGTATGACACGCCTTCTATGGTCAGGTTTAAAAAAAATCTTTGGTTCAGCAGTAAAACTAACATTTTTTTTCTACCATTATTTTGCAGCTTTGGACACTTGTCTTGATCTTATGGCCTGTCATTATTTTCATAATTTTGGCTATTACCCGGACCAAATTTCCTCCAACTGCAAAACCAACTTGTAAGTAAATGAAATTTGTTTATTTCTCTAATTTTTGGATTCTAGTTAAAATTTATTTTGGTACCACTTTAATGTTTCATTTCAAAATTTTGGGGTTTTTTTGTTTTTTTTTTGTATAACATTTTCACTTGGAAGGATTAATATAAAGAATTTGTGTGTTTTTTATCCCAGATTTTCAAGTTAGTCAGAAAGTTGAGTTTGATTTATCTAGAAAAATATGAAGCTTGTAGAAGCCGGAAGATATGTTAACCTTTATAGAATTTTGACCCATTTATTATTAACTTAATAAATCTCACTATGATATGCACAATATAAACAAGCAGCAATCTCATGCAAGATCATTCTTTACTTTTGTAATGGAAATCACAGTCTTGTATTTGATCAGCTGAACAAATGAACATCCAGAGTAGTATAAAAATCTCTTCTCTCTCTTTAGGGCTGATATCCGAGTGGTGTAAGTGTGTCAACACATTTAGTTCAAGAGAAGATTCTTCTCTAATTAGTGTTGTTTTAGTTACATTTAGTAACTGTCAAGTTATAAAATGGGCAGAATGCCTGATACTTCATTATTATTATTTTCTTTGGATCCAGAATGAAAATGTAGAAAGGACTCAGAAAAGTCCTCAGAGGGGGACAAGTGTTTTAACCCCAGTGGTTTGACGAACGCTGTTTTCATTTTTGTTTTCTCCCTGTGAAGCCAGTTTTCTTAAAAGAGGAGGAAAAGTCAAATCAGGTGTTTCTTGCTTCACAAAGCAGCCATCTCCCGAAAAGTTTCTCATAAATCAAATTTTTAAATTAGGTTGTATTTCACATAAATTACAGTAATTTGCTATGTAAAAGAACACAATACCAAGTCATTTTGTAAAAAGAGATAAAGCTAGTGACATTTAAAAATAATTGCAATGTTTTTGAATCACCTAGTTCTAAGAAATCAGATAAGAACCGTGGCAGAATTTACATGAATCGTGCCCAATAGGATAATTCAAAAGAAAATGTCAACTCAGTTAGTGTAGAGCATTTAAACTCTTGGTACTAGAAGAAATAATTCCTTACATTTAAATAGTACCTTATTTCTAAAGGATTTTTTCTCAAGTCATTTGAATTATTGATGAGATTTTATTAGGCTGTTCATAAAAACAGCATAATCTTGCTCTCTTCATATTATGTGTATATTATTTATAGCAGACTGACTCCATTGTATACTGTTGGAGTTTATATATTTGTGCATATCTTAAGTAGCATGGGCCTCAGAAATAATTCATTTATGTATTTGTACCTATCTTAAGTAGCATGGGCTTTAGAAATAGCACATAAGTAGGATAAATACTCTTAAATATTCTGATTTAATATGCTAACTATCAATTTGCTAACAATAGTGAAGGGAGTATTTTAATAGCTCCTTTCAACAACCTATTTTCACCAATTTTTTGTTTTTAAGGACTTTTCAGTTACATAATGTTCCTCTTGTAAAACTTCCAAGAGAGAAATATAGGGTCTTTGAATGAGCAGTCTTAAACTAATTGGTGTTACCTGATGGCATTAGAGATTCATGGAGAAAATTGTGGAAAACTCTTATAGTTTTACTAAATTAAGAAGAAAAAAATACTAGAGAAATGATGTGACATGTGCTTCTTAGGCTTTAATCTAAAGGGCTTTGAAAAAACATTATACCTGAGAGGAGATGAATAACTACTTTTTCCTATGTACCTATCATCATACTCTCATAACTAGCCAATGAAGCGATCATCTTTCTGTTTGTGGGTAAGTCAGTACGAAGTCATAGCGTGGTTCAAACACTGAAATGATGTTTGCTAGCCTCTTAGACCTTATCAGACTCAGTCTAAAAAATAATTTTTTGGTTCGTTATTACAAGTGGAAGTGACCCTCTCACTTTACAAATGAGAAACCTGCAACACAGGCAGATTACAGTTTGCCAAAATTCAATTATGTGGGATAGTAAAGAAAGGTGTTGAAAACAACTACTTTGTTTATGAGATTTACCGTATCTTACCCTTTTACACAAAAATTCTTTCTGAGTCTAGAAACTCCTATTTAGGAAAATAAGAGCCAAGGAAAAAATATGCCCAAAGTTTCAATACATTCTGTAATCAATAGAATATAAAATGTAATTAATTTGGCGAATGTGAGACTGGTGTTACTTTTTTCCCCCTCTTTTGTGGTAGAAAGAGAATAACTTTGAGATGACAGTTTTGATTTAGAGGTTTTTATCCTGTTTTAAAAGTTGCTTTTGTTTTTCTTTGTTTCTCACATATGTCTTTTATGCTGAAAGATTAGAACTGGCTAATAATTCATCATCATCATAAAAATATTTCTCGATCTCATACTGTGTACCAGGCACTTAATAAGGTGGGGACTGTATTATTCATCTCACAGTTAAGAAAACGAATGCCCAGAAAACTTAAGTAACTTGACCAAGATGGCACAGTTAACAAGTGGTGGTGTCAGGATTTGAAACCAAACAGTCTGGCTCCAGAATCTGGTTTTAAGCTCATGAACTCACATTTCTTACATCTAGTAGTCAGTACTAATTTTTCATGTTGAATCATTTACCTTTTGTAAAAGTGAACTAAAAATTAGAAACTAGGAATAGAAACACCCCTGCTTTGTCTCAATTATGAAATCAAGAAATATGGGGGGCAGGTGCATTCCAATGTATGTATTAGAGTTTTATTAACCATTAGTATTCAATGCTACCTCTGTCCAACTAATTTTGCATGAATCATTGTAGCTGAACTATCATAGAAATGAGTTCCTGTTTAATAGAGTTAAAATCTTTTGTGGGCTACAGTGCTAGCTGGGCAATAGAGAAGTGAAGATGAAACTCAGCCAGAGTGAGAACAGAAGTTGTAATACCCTGGGCACATTCTGTCCCCAGAAGAGCCAGGCAGGTCTATAGGACTTGATAAATCATTTAGAATAAATATAATTAGCGACTTAAAAGATTCCCTTCATAGTCTTTATGATGGTTGGGCATCTAGAGAAGTCTGCATTTTTGATGAGAAGGAACCAGCCGCAACACCTGACACCCTGGGTGCTGGTCCAGATAACATACATATTCTTGACATCACCTGACTTCACTCACTCCCTTTTGTGTTGCAACAAACAGCTTAGGTAACTAGCCTCTGCAGATAATAAATCCCAGGTAAAGAAAACCTTTTAAGCCTGGCAGGCAGGCCCTAATTCTTCTCATTCAAACAGGGAAGAAATGAGCTGAAGTGCCAAGTTTGAAGTAGTTTCAATCTCTTATAATCTCCACATGCAGCAGCTTGTCAAGAGGCAAATTTTAAAACCAAAAAAAAAAAAAAAAAAAATACAAAAAAAAAAAAAAAAAAAAAAAAAAAAAACCCTGCTTAGGAACAAGGGCAAACAAAACAGCACAAATCTCCACAAGACACACTTAGACTAAGCCAAGCTGCAATGTGCAGCAAGTTTATTTTGTCTCCTTTTAATACATACATACCCATGGAAGTCCAGAGAAGCAGTCCCTAATTACTGTACAACTGTTTTTCAAGTATAGTAAAACCCTGACAGAATGAGATAAGTAGACTCCAAAAAATGGTAGTCATGTCAAACAAGGAGTCATACTTTAGTGAAGTTAATGAAAAACAATGTTTTTCAATTGTTCCCTAAATATCTTTAAAAGTACAATGGAAATCATACTGTGCAAATATGACCGTACATTACATTAAGCCCTAACTGTCTCAAGGCTGTCACTTTCTGACACCACCGGACCCTCTGGGCATAAGAAATTCAGCTCATCCCACACTTGAAAATCAGGGCTGGTTGAGAGGCAGGAGCCAACCACAAATTGAATTATATTCAGATTTATATTATCACAGAGTTATACTAAATAGCACCCATCCAGATGTTACTTAACAGCTTTGGTAAATGCAAGATCATCCAACATTTTTATCATGAACTTTTGCCTCCAAAGCATACCCTTTATCCTTAGGAATGCATAAAAGTGATGACAGGGATGAACATTTATTGAACACTTTGCTATGTGTCAGACACTTTGCTGAGTACTTTGCGTGCCTTAGTTAATACTCACCTCATTTCTTGGAACCATGTAATATGATTGTCCCTATTTTAAAGATGAGAAAATTGAGACCGAGAAATGTGTTAAGTAATTGACCAATGTTCACATGGTTATTATGTGCTGGATTTTTGAACAAGATACTTGCAGATAGGTGGTTTTAGCTAGATCATGGGTGCCATCAAGGGCAGTCCTGAGGTCTGGTGCATTACAGTAACTCATTTTTCTTCTGCATACCACTTATTAGCACTATCATAGATTGAGCATTGCTGTAAAACTGAACTCAAGTTGTTTTTCTACTTGTTAGTAGCTCTGGGAAAAAATGGTGAGAAGGAAGATTGAAATTGTTGATCCGTAGATGGTTTGTGGGATCGTCCATACATGTTGTCCTGACTCCAGTGCCTGAATTGTTAAGAGGAGCTATTGTACCGTCTTAATGTTGAAAGAGCCTATGGGGCATCTCAGTGATGAGGGTTGTGAAAGTCAGAGTGGTGAGGTGTTTTCTGGCCTTGCTCTTGCTGCTGACTTCTCCCATGGTATGTTTTCAGAGAAGTGAGGGCGAGGGCATGAGTACAGGATTCCAGGCTGCATTGTGGTCTCCAGCACACCCATGATCTAGTGAAAATAATTGAGGGACCCACGGGAAATAATTTTATTTGCTATCTTGATTGACTCAAAATTTACGTAGGTTTTATGTGTGTGTGTGTTCTGAGAAGCTCAGAATTCATCATCATTTATCTTTTGCTGTGGATTGCTCAATCCAGTTTCTGCATTCCCATGAGTACCGTCAACGCTAGTTAGTTTCTCAGGTTAGAAATATCTGAATCATCCTTGACTCCTCCCTTCATTTACCTCCCTTAACTGCTGGCATGCAATCAGAATCCTTTGTGAAATGTGACCCAGAGTTACTGCTGCCCTTCCATCCTTCCTGCCACCCTTTGGTTCAAGATCCCATTGTCTCACACTTGGATTGCTTCCATAGTTTTGTGAGTGTGTAAAAGTGTGTGTGTGTGTTTGTGTGTCTGGCTGGGAGCCCTACCTCCAACTCTTTCCAAGTTTCATCATCAGATAATGGCCCTAAAACACTGGGGCCCAAAGAGAAGGTTTCACCTTCTCTTGGTCTGACTTTCAAGACCTTCATTCATCAGGATTCTTCCATCTTTGTGTTCATTCTGTTCTGCAGTAGAATGCCTGTGCTGAAGGAGGAGGTGTCTGAATGTCTTCCACACATCTCTTTCTCACTCCCACACCGATGCATGTCCTCATATCTCCCCCTGAATGCCGGTTAAAAGCCAAGCTCACATCCAAGACGTTCCCATTGAGCCGTGTCTGATCACTCAAACCCCAATGAATATTCCTTTATATCTCTCTTGTTGAAGTATTGGCTTATACTGATCTTTGAGCACTTGATGCTTCAATCTTGACTCGCTCATTAGATGGATAGTACATTAATAGCAGAAATCACATCATACCACCATACTTGCAAGGTACAGCATGATTCCTAACAGGGAACAAAGTCAGAATGCAACACATCAGAATCTGATACAGTTTGGAAGATTGATATGGGTGACTGGATTACAAAATTCAATCTTTATGTCTACATGCAGCAGTGTGTCAAGAGGCAAACTTCAAAGCCAATGATGAATGGCGAAAACCTAGTTCGAGTCTGAGATGGGTAAGGGACAAGGAGTTAGCTTGTTTGGGTTTGCTACTTACTTCTCAGATCCAGGTAAATCTGACAATGGTATCAAAAAATGTCCATAACACCTATGTGGGGGAAAGAAAATGAATATAAAACCCTGTCGCTCCTTCCAAGCTAGATCCACTTGGGAATTTCCATCACAAATACTTAAGAGTTCTGAATATGCAGGAGAGATTTTTGTGTAGGAGCATTTGCTGCCTGCTTCTTGCTTAAGATGTTTCAGAAAATTTTGAAACAGCTTTTGAGCTTCACAGCCAAAGACCCATCCTGTACTTCTTCCATCAGCAAATCATAGTACATGAATTTTTGGGAAATATTACTGACCCTTCAGATACCAACATGGAGATAAATTCTGTGGAAGTCATAGAAACTGAGATTGGGATTCTACTGGGACTGTTTCCTCCAGTGTACTGTACAGAGCTGTCTGAAGCATGCAGAGGGAAGGGAGATGTGGACACAGCTGCGTCACTCACAGGGATGGCTGCAGCTCCTGCTGGCAGTGGTCCATTTCCCCAGCTCCTGGCCTGACTCTCACACAGTGTGGATGAGCACACCCTAATGTCAGCTAACACGATGACAAGATTTCTCAACTAATGCCCTCTTAGGCTCAGTATACAGAACTGCATCAGAGAATAGGACATACCTCTGATGTACAATAAAACTTAATTTTAACAAGTAGAAGAGTTAAGAGTAAGAAAGAGTATTTTCCCTTCATCCTGTATCATTCCCACATTGTGTGATCTACCTTACAAGCTTCCCAAAGGTGATTGTCTCACTGAAATCAGCCATGGGAACCAAATGTCTTCTGGTTTTTACTCCTTTTCTCTTTCCTTCCTAAGAGCAGAGGGCCTTTTGCCAGACAAGGCCTCCTCTCAGATGAGGAGCACTAATGACCATGTCTGATAAGATGAATGGCTGAATATTTACAACATCTTTTTTTTTTAAATTCATTTTTTTTCCCATTTATTTATTTTATTGCATTTTAGGTTTTGGGGTACATGTGAAGAACATGCAAAATTGTTGCATAGGAACACACGTGGCAGTGTGATTTGCTGCCTTCCTCCCCATCACCTACATCTGGCATTTCTCCCCTTGCTATCTCTCCCCAGCTTCCCACCCCCCACCGTCCCTCCCCTATTTCCCCCCAACTGACCCCAGTGTGTAGTGCTCCCCTCCCTGTGTCCATGTGTTCTCATTGTTCAACACCCGCCTATGAGTGAGAACATGAGGTGTTTGATCTTCTGCTCTTCTGTCAGTTTTGCTGAGAATGATGGTTTCCAGGTTCATCCATGTCCCTACAAAGGACCCTAACTCATCGTTTTTGATGGCTGCATAATATTCCATGGTGTATATGTGCCACATTTTCCCTATCCAGTCTATCGTCGATGGGCATTCGGGTTGGTTCCAGGTCTTTGCTATTGTAAACAGTGCTGCAATGAACATTCGTGTGCACGTGTCCTTATAGTAGAACGATTTGTAATCCTTTGGATATATACCCAGTAATGGGATTGCTGGGTCAAATGGAATTTCTATTTCTATGACAACATCTTTATAACATTTTTTTTTTTTGAGATGGAGTCTCATTCTGTCACCCAGGCTGGACTGCAGTGGTGTGATCTCGGTTCACTGCAACCTTCATCTCCCAGGTTGAAGTGATTCTCCTGCCTCAGCCTCCTGAGTAGCTAGGATTACAGGTGTCCACCACCACACCTGGCTAATGCCAGATTTACCTGGATCTGAAAAGTAAATAGCAAAAACAACAATAACAAAAACTTGTTATACTTAGATAAGTGCTTGCTATATGGTAAGAGCTATAAAAGTGTTGGATATTATCTTCTATAAGGTAGTATTTATAATGCTATATATGTATAGAGTATAGCATCTATCCTTGAGGATCATGAAGATAATCTAGTTATCTTGTCATTATTTGGCAAATGAGGAAACAGGCTCAGAAATTTTAAGAGATTTTATGGGGCTGAGCACCATGGTGCATGCCTGTAATCCCAGCACTGTGGGAGGCCAAGGTGGGTGGATCACCTGAAGTCAGGAGTTTGAGACCAGCCTGGCCAACATGTTGAAACCCCATCTCTACTAAAAAAAAAAAAAAAAAAAAATTAGCTGGGCCTGGAGGTGGGCACCTGTAATCCCAGCTACTTGGTAGGCAGGAGAATTGTTTGAACCCAGGAGGCAGAGGTTGTAGTGATCTGAGATCACACCATTGCACTCCAGCCTGGGCAACAAGAGTGAAAATCCATCTCAAAAAAAGAAAGAAAGAAAAAAAGAAATTTTAAGAGACTTTATTAAAATTATGTAATGGCCATCATCACATATTTAAAGGGCACTTGTTGCATCTATTAAGCACTAATTAAGAAAGCCGTGAGCCATCACACCAATCGAGCTTGTAAGAGAGCAATAAGTATATCAGAAACTGTTGCAGTGTGAAAAAATCCATAGTGGAGGTAGGTCCCAAACAGAAGCAAGGAAGATGGAGTTAGCAACTTTGCCTGGGACCAAGGCAAGTGCACTACAAAATGAGAGGGGTTGAAAACACTCAGTCATCAAGATCAATAATAGTTCAAGACAGTATTTTACAAAATCAAAATTAATACAAAACCTTATGATGAACAAAATATCAATATTTAAAGTAAAATCAGGACCAGGATTACCAACTTTTCTTTTCCCTTAGCTCCAATGTGGAGTTCAGTGCTAAGACTTAGCATGAGTCTTAAAGAATGAGTAGGAGTCTGTCAGTTAAATAACCAGCGTCACTGAATTTCTTACAGAAAGCAACTTACATGAGTGAGGACACAGAATGTGAGTTAAATGTGCCAGGAATTTGGAATCTCTTTTGCCTGAAAGAGGAAGATGCTTTTTGAGTACTGATAGATAAGGCTGTTTGGTCCAAACCAAAAGTATTAGACTTTATTTTTATTTTTTGAGACAAGAGTCTTGCTCTGTCTCCCAGGCTGGAGTGTAGTGGCGTGATCTTGGCTCACTGCAATCTCCTCCTCCCAGATTCAAGCAACTCTTCTGTCTCAGCCTCCCAGGTAGCTAGAACTACAGGTGCACGCCATCATGCCCAGCTAATTTTTGTATTGTTAGTAGAGACAGGGTTTCACCATGTTGGCCAGGCTGATCTCAAACTCCTGACCTCAACTGATCTGCCCACCTCGGCCTCCCAAAGTCCTAGGTTTACAGGCATGAGCCACTGCACAAGGCCTAGACTTTATTTTAAAGATGATGAGAAGCCACTGGAATTTTTTTTTACTAATTAGTTTTATTTTAAAATGTTGATAGATTTTTCTGACTGTAGATATACATACTCATTAAAATTAAATAATGTGATACAGGTGTGCATATTATAAAAAATGAAAGTCCTGTATAATCTCACCCTCTAAAGAGAACCACTGTTAACATTTCAGTGTACATTTGCTAGGACTCTTTTCTATACATACATCAAATACTCATAAATACACACACATGTGCACACTCACACATGTGTGTACAAACAAATACAATAGGACCACTGGGACTAGACAATAGTTTAGAAAGTGTTCCCGAAGATGTGTGGGGGATGGTTTTAAGGAGTAGGAGCTGGCAGCTGGTTTGGGAAATCTGGTTTTAAGGCTTCCACTTTGGTCTTCCTTTTCATGATCTCTTGATTATAAAGCAATTAAGAGAAATAATAGTAACTGAGGCTAAAAGAAATCTGTATACTTCTCTAGCAGAACTAGCCATTTTCTTAGGCTTTTTAAACACTCCTCCTTCAATCCTTCATTTTCTTTTCAGATTTTTTAAAATCCAGCTTTCTTTAAAAAATAGCGAATTACTTTTTATATTATGAAGGTTTTTAATGCAAGGTTAGCCATAACCCTCTAATTTCATACTGTCCAAATAAGAGTTACACAATTTAGGAAGTGAAAATGCAGCAAACTAAGGAGAAAATAATACAGAAATCACATGCTGTTACCAATATTATTCTTCTTTCTCTTTTCTCTATTTTGGGGATTTACAAAAGATGTACCCAGCTACTCTACCTCAGTCAAAATGATGTAAGTATGTCTGTTGAAATAGAGAGATGCCAGAGTATTACTCTAGGATTTCTGAGCTGGTATCTGGAGGTGGAGGTGGAATTGGGGGTGGTGGTGAGTGGGGTGGTGTTGAGGGCCAGACGGTTTAAATTTTGAAGAACTCGCCAGGTGATTCTAATGCTATTTAAAGCTTGAGAACTACTTTTTCCTTTCTTTTCAACTTAAAAGAAACTTTAGATCAGTGTGCATTTTTTACTAGCTCATGACTGTGAAAACGAACCAGAGAATGGGTTTAATTCTTTGAATAATCACAGAGAAGAACTTGCTTTCACCTGAGTTAGCTTGCAGGCTTTCAGTGGCTGCCAGCATCCTCTCCTTTTCAGCACTGTCTTTCACTGTAATCCTCAGGATATCAGAAGTCTCACACCGTTTTTCATGTCTTGTATTGAAGACATACTTTCAGGATAGTGGCAAAGAGGAGCAAACCTTCTCTCAGGCAGTACTGTTGGAGCAGTGTCTAAGGAAGGACGTATTTACAATTTCCTGAACTGGTGTTTTTCCAAGATGATTTCATTGATAAGCTCCATGCCCGGGGAACCCAGGTCCATGCAAACAAGTGCTTCCCACCCTAGCTTTAAAACACTGCACTTCTGGCTTCATAAATACCAAAAGAATGAGAAATGTCAAAAGCTTTTCATTATTTTGAAATTGCTGTCCTGTGTGGAGATGGTAAAAAAGATGCTTCTGGAGATTTATATTCTACAAGGGTGTGCCTAGGGCTGTAAAGAACGGGACTGCGTTCTGATCTCAAGTTGCCTACGAACGAATTGTTTGAAAGTGAAGAAATACACAAGAAAGGTTATGGGCCATAATATATTTTTAAAAACAAAAAGTTGAATATAATTAAAGTGTTAAATATAAATCTTGGCACAGTACTTTGCACATGATGGGAACTCACATATTTACTGATTAATAGTGACATGCAACAATTGTGCAAATAGAAAAATAAATATTAAGTAGGCAGCATTGGCAATGAAAACTACCGGATGTTTGAAAAGGAAAAGATTGCTATAAATTAGGGTAATTGAGAATTACTTCAGGACTAAATTAAGCTTGGAAGAAAACAAGCGAATCTGCAACAAGAAGAGGAAGTGGTTTTCAAGAGGGGGGAGGGGCATGACCAAAATTTTGGAGGCAGAGCTTCTCAGGGATAACTGGCTAAAGATAGAATGGTCTAGCCAGAGTAGAGCGTTTTGCTTGAGAGTAAACTGGGAAACAGAGGGAGATACCATCTCTACAAAAAACTAAAAATGAAAAATTAGTCACACGTGGTGATGTGTGCCTGTGGTCCCAGCTACTTGGGAGGCTGAGTTGGGAAGATCACTTGAGCCTGGGAGGTTGAGGCTGCAGTGAGCTGTGATTGCGCCACTGCACTCCAGGCCTGGGCAAGAAAGTAAGACCCTGTTTCTAAAAATTAAAAGAGATCAATTTGAGTGGGGTTTGATCATGTAGGGTTTTGAATATTAGACTAGAAATCTAGATTTTACCCTGTAGTAATGGAAACACTGGAAGTCCGTGAGGAGTTATTTAATTTTGTGTGGGAGGTAAGTGAAAGGAAGTTTGTTAACTTTTCTACCATAATTGTTTATATCCATCCAGACCTTTATATCACAGGCTGTATTAGGTATCTATTGCTCTATAACAAATTGCCCCTCAAAACTTAGTAGCAACAATAATAAACACTTATCTTCCCCCATTTTCTAGGGGTCAGACATTACAGAGTGACTTAGCCACATGGTTTTGCCTTGGTGTGTCTCATAAATTTGCAGTCAGGATTTGGGCTAGGACTTCAGTCATCCAGCATCCCAAGTAGGGCCGGAAGATCTGTTTCCACGATGGCCCACACGGCTCACATGGCTGGTGGGTGGCACTGACAGTTCGTGGGAGGCCTCAGCTTCTCCCCCACTGGTCCTTGAGGCTACTTGAGTGTCCTCACGACAGGGTGGCTGGACTTCTCCAGAGCCAAAAATCTAAGATGGGCAGAAACTGTCCTTTTTCTGGACTGCTTTCAAATGTCTTAGAGCATCACATTGCCACACTCTATTCATGAGAAGAAGTCCTTCAGCCTGACTCATATTTAAGGAAATTAGTCTCCACCTTTTGAAAGGAAAAGTGCTGAAGATTCTGTGGATACATTTTAAAACCACCACAGAGACTAACAAGATTCAATGTGCAATAACAATGTGCATCAACATGCTTGCAATATTTAGCCCCATCATGGCAGAGTCCTTATCTGCTTTGGGCCACACTGAATTCCTAGTACCTAGCAGGGCCTGCACATTGAGGCACTCATTAAATAGTTTCGAGCTATTACTATTTTACACATGAAGACATCTACTTTCAAAGATTTTAGTGACAGGCCTCACTAAGTGTTGAAGCAAGATTTAATTTGTTCTGACTGGCCGGGCGCGGTGGCTCATCCCTGTAATCCCAGCACTTTGGGAGGCCGAGGCAGCTGGATCACGAGGTCAGGAGATCAAGACCATCCTGACTAATGTGGTGAAACCCTGTCTCTACTAAAAATACAAAATATTAGCTGAGCCTGGTAGCTCACACCTGTAGTCCCAGCTACTCGGGAGGCTGAGGAAGGAGAATCAACTTGGGAGGTGGAGGTTGCAGTGAGCACTCTCACCAGTGTACTCCAGCCCGGTGACAGAGTGAGACTCCCCTAAATAAATAAATAAATATTTAATTTGTTCTTACTTCCCATATCCTCTTTCTGCTCTCTATGCTATCTGTCAAACAGAACCACTCATGTCTCTAAAGATGCTCACCTTGCTATTGGCACAACTAACAGAATTACTCTCTGGAATATTGCCTGGTACTTAGTCACCCAACAAGTATTTGTTGAACAAATGAGTGAATTTGGTACAGCAATAATTGAAGGCTAGAATATAAAGAAGTCTGTTCAAATTTACTTACAAGTCGGTGGAACACAGGAATACAATCCAGAGTGGTTGCCTTTTGTACAGTTTATTATTTTGTCATATTCACTGAAAGGGCACCATGTTCAAAGTGCAGAAGTTAGGTACTCTGGATATAGAGGAGATGGAACTCCTGGGGTTCAGGAAGCTTTATGATAACCACATGCAAGGATTCTATGGCAAATGGGCTTCCTATCATTGAATCATTGTTTTGAACATAGTCTTTTCAAGAGTGGTAATATTGTAGGGGGTGTGGAGAGGTGGGATAAGTGTGGATCCGCTGGAATTCCTCCCATTTGAGTAGTGTTATACTTTGACGTTTAACCCACAAAGAGAAACAAATGAATTGGGATGCCACTTGGCATATCTAAACTCTCATATACCTTTCTACATAACCCTAACATGATTTATTCTGGAAAACTTTTGGGCCAAAATTAAACCTAACTCCTGTGAAATTTTCACTTATCTTCACTGAATCCTGTTAGCTTTAATTAGCTGTTTTTAGGTTTTATGATAAGCAGAGCTTTGAAAATCAGAAAAAAAAAATTATAGAACTTCATTACGCAGATTACATTCCTTTCAGAGACATACCAAGAACTGAAATTTAAGGTCTTTATTTGGTTGACTTATCTTTGGTTTTATGAGGTAATTTGACATTAAATATGTAATCCAGAAAGTAAATAACAGGGACCAGTGTATTTCACCGGCAGGTTTAGCTTTGGGGCTTTTATGGAATTTGTTAACATTAGGTAATATTAATGTAGCCAAACTTCCAGAACAATAAGCAATCCATTTTTCTGCAATGTTAGTGCAGAGTATTAAATTTTAGCTCAAATATAACCAAAAGCAAATGAACAAGAGTGGGATTAGGTTAATTGCAAGCTTTAGGAAGGTTGCTCAAAGTATTAGAGCCAGGATTCCAGTCCCTGCTTTTGTTACATAGATTTGTAGCACCTAGATGTGCACACCCCAAAACACTCAGCTATTTGTTAAGCAAATATTTGTTTATTATTGCATATGGAATCTAAAGGAAAAGAACACAGGATTCTTAGGTAAAAACATGGATAATCAAGTTATTGTAACTGTAAAATCCATAATCTATTACATAATCAAGTGTGATAGCAGTAACAAAGAACCACCAGTGCACTAAGAATTTTAGAAAAAAAAGACACAAGGTTTCTGGAGGCTAGAGAAGTTATGTAAAGCTTAATAGCACAAATAGGACTTAAGCTGTGTCCTTGAAAATACTCATAGAATCCTTGGATTTGCACGGAGAAGAGTGGGGAGTTTTGTAAGGAAAGGAAGAGAATGAACAATTTTGTGAAGGTGGGGATGAAGAGTTTATTTTGTTTCAGGGAATTTTCTTGGAACCTCTATACTAGGTTAGTTTTCACTCTTACACCAGCCTTCCTTTATGATTGTAATTGACTGAGTATGCATTTATTTGATGTTTGTACTCCTGGTCTTCCCTTCATAGGATCTATGCCTAAGCCTGATTTTCCCACCAAGTATAAGCAGTACCTAGCATATCAGATACTTAACAGATCAGGAAATGCTCATTTTTCCTAAATTCCGTTAGATTCTGCTGGGAAATGATTTTGAATCTGTAAAATAGGACCAAGAGGCCCGGAGTCTTAAATGCCAGGCTGAAGATATGAGGATGTCTTTATCCCATAGACAATGAAGAATGACCCATGGCAATAAAAATATGGCATTTTGTACACATTAATCAGATAATGTCAGAAGGCTAGATCAGGGCAAGGAAAGGCTGGAGCAAGAAAAAGAATTGCACAGTTATTGAAATTATAAAATAAAAAGTGTGGGTACTCTCACTCATATAATTGGAGAAACAAAAATGAAGAAGAATGAGTAAGTCTTAAAGATATTGAGAAGAGAAAGTAGTAGAATATGGTGGAGACTGGATTTGGGGGTCAAAGGTATGGTTTGAAATGAAAGCATTCTCCTGGCTTTTGATTTGGCTGAGAAAACAGAATAGCAACAACAGTGATTTCTCTTATGTAACTCGTCTTTCAATTCTTGCAGCAAACCTGAGTGATTAATTACTGTGATTTCCATTTACAGATGAGAAAAATCAAAACTCATAGAGAAGCAAGTAGAACCTAGTGATCAAACCCCCAGGCCTTTGATCAGGTCCCTCAATTCAAGTCTCAGCTTAAGCTTTGTGATGTTGGGAAGTTAATTCTTCTGTCCTTAAGTTGTGGATAATCAAAGAACCCACTTCATTGCATTGTTGGGGAGTTAAATAAGATAATAAAACTAATAAGATAGCATGTAATAAGATCTGTGATATCACACAAAAAAAAGGATGCCTGCCATCCATAGATATATATAGTAAGAGCTCAGTAAAAGGTTACTATGGGTAGGTAACTTGCCCAGCTGGTAAGTAGCAAAGCATCCTACTTGACCCAGGTCTTCTGGTGAATTTGTGATACATATCATGTTGCTAGTAGAGGTAAAAATTGGGTCACAGGTGTAGAACTGAACTATTAGTTGCTCATTAGCTAAAGAATACCACTTGTTTACTGCAGTTCATGCTTTAAAAATCACTGTTCTAGTGTTTGGAGGCAAAGGGGAAATCCATGGTTTTTTTTTTTTTTTTTTTTTTTTTTTTGAGACGAAGTCTCGTTCTTTGGCCAGGCTGGAGTGCAGTGGCGCAATCTCGGCTCACTGCAACCTCCACCTCCTGGGTTCAAGAGATTCTTCCGCCTCAGCCTCCCGAGTAGCTGGGACCACAGGCACGTGCCACCACGCCCAGCTAATTTTTTTTGTATTTTTAGTAGAGATGGGGTTTCACCATGTTGGCCAGGATGGTCTCCATCTCTTGACCTTGTGATCCGCCCGCCTCGGCCTCCCAAAGTGCTGAGATTACAGGCATGAGCCATGGTGCCCGGCCATCAGTGGTTCTTATATTAGTTCTGCTAATCTAAATTATCCTAAGATTTGAGAAAGAACACAAATTGTTCTTTGGTTGCTATACTTATGTACTGAATCATATATGTGAAATTATGCCAAGAGAAACAATGGATAAAAATCCTCTTAATGCTAAATTAGTCCTAAAATCTTTAACGACCACCACAGTTAATAGACCTTGCTTCTTTTTTAACTTTATAACTGAAGGCACTAAAGATGCTTCACAGAAGCAATATTTGAAAGAATTCTGTCCCGTCCAGTAGGAACCAGATAGCAATCACACAGAAGTAAAATTGAGAAAATGGTTTCTGAAAACAGAAATATTCAGAGGCTTTTGGGCCTGCATACTAATTAGCAAAATGCTGCTCTTGTTTTATTATCATACCCTTGTCAGTAAAGGTCTAGATTTTTGTTAACATAGGGGTTCCTAGTAGTTTTAGCATGGTAATGCTTTTCCTTTTGACATGTTTTTTCCCCATTCTTAGGAGAAGGAATATGAATCTCATGAAACAGTAAGCAAGGAAAGATTATATAGTTTATAAGGAAACTGAGCATAAATAAGCCCTGGAAAAAAAAATGAAACAAACTTGAGCCATAGCTAAAACTAATCCAATAAAAAGTAGGTGTTAATCCAGTTTAGTTATTGCGATTTTGCCTCCTAGATTCCTTATTATCTCCGGGAAAATGTTCTGACCACAATTTTATCTTTTCCATTTAAAGTTTTCCTAAACTCTTCCTGCTCTTTCAGTGTGCCTGGCACTTAGCAGATGTTTAATAAATATTGATCAAATGGAGGGAGGAAAAGAGGAAGGGAGAGATGGATGGATGGATGGAGACATATGAACGGTATATATGAACGATGAATGGAATGTTTAAATCAATGAAGTTTCAAAAAATTAACCCTCTTTTTGCTACTAAAACTCATTCTGGGATGTCATGCCCCAGAAGTTATATTAATGTCACATCATTATCATCATTCAGCATTACTAATGACAAATGCACAATCATAACCAGGAATTAGTCTTTTTTCCAAGAAAGATGTCTCCATTCTCACTCCCTCTTCCTTAATGAAATCAATTTTGCCTCTTCCCATTTATTAAAAATTCTAGTTTGGGCTGATGACAAATAACATCAAACTAAACTTCTGACAGCTTTGTTTCCAATCTCCCCATCAACTCACGAAAAATGAATAAAATCTAGCCCACTTCCATCTATTGAAACCTAATAGCTTTTCATTATGTTAGACTAACCAAATTGTAATAACTAAAGAAAAATAATCAAGGAAATGTAGATATATTACATGTTTTCAACACATTTAATACTAAATCCTTTATCTTCCCTTTCTCCCAAACCAGCCATTGCCTAATGTGGGGAATTAATCCATCTTCTACTGAGTTGTTCAAAACTATAAGATGGCAGCCATTTTTTCCCTTTATGTCCACATCTTTTGGTCATTAAGTTCTGTCAATTTGTCCTTCCAAACGTCTCTTGAAACCCTCTGTCTCCATTTCTGCTACAATTGCTTTAGTTCAGATCTTCATTGTATTATCCTATTTCCATGCATGTGTTCTAGCTCCTTCCGTCTATCTTATATATTAATGCCAGTTATTTTCCTAAACATAAATCTGTATACGACATTTTCTCTGCTTAATATTCTTCTGACTCAACATTACATTCAGGATAAAATCCAGACTCTATCATGTGGCACCTAAGATCTTTCATGACCTAAGTCTTCAGAGCCAGCCCTCTCCGTCACTCACAGCCACATACTTCACACTCCAGACACTTTCAATGAACTGAAGGCAATGCTGCCATAGCCACATAAGTAGGGTCTAGAACATTCAATCATGTAAAATGCAGAGGGCTGTCTTGCAAGGATAATGAAATAACCAGGCAAGCCAATTGCTTTATATCTGAATTCAAGTTATTGCATTATCATGGGGCTTTTATTGTACTTTGGGCTCCTCTAGGGTTCTCGTACATTTATACTTTTGAATATATTCTCTCTCTCTTCCCTGTCATTCTCTCAGCTATCTCCAACTTGCCCTTCAAAACACATGGCAGTACCACTTTCTCTAGCCCTCACTTGCCCACTCTACTGTCTGCCACTAAATTGTATTAGGGGCTCAAATTTCATACTTTAATATCATACCCAGCTCATGACTCTATTATCATAACAAGAATCATGCCAATTGAAATTGTTTTATACATATGCTTGTCTTTTTTCTCTTATCTCTGAACTCCGCCACCACAAAACACAAGCACACGTGCGCATACACACACACACACACATACACACGAAGCCTGTATGAACATTTAGGTAAGAATTTTATTTTTCATATCTGTATTTGCTCTTAAGACCCAGTCTAGTGACAAGCACATAGAAAAATATTGTGTGTTAGGCCGGGCGCGGTGGCTCAAGCCTGTAATCCCAGCGCTTTGGGACGCCGAAGCGGGTGGATCACGAGGTCAAGAGATCGAGACCATCCTGGTCAACATGGTGAAATCCCGTCTCTACTAAAAATACAAAAAATTAGCTGGGCATGGTGGTGCGTGCCTGTAATCCCAGCTACTCAGGAGGCTGAGGCAGGAGAATTGCCTGAACCCAGGAGGCGGAGGTTGTGGTGAGCCAAGATCGCGCCATTGCGCTCCAGCCTGGGTAACATGAGTGAAACTCCATCTCAAAAAAAAAATATATATATATATTGTGTGTTAATCGAAGCTAAAGATCTATATTTGCAGTAAACCATTTTAATAAATATTTGACAGTGCTTTCCAATCCATGAAGAATATCCTCATTCTTTGGCCATTTATGATGGTTGGGTTCTTCTTAATAGACAATATTAATAATTAACTGATAGTTAGAGAAAGGTGAGTTCTGTGGGTCTTCGTCCCCCACAATCTGGTTGGTGGGTGGTATATTTACAGTGAAAACAAGCCTCACAGTTTGCCACAGATGAAAATATTTATTTGCAAGTATGCACAAAAGTAGTCACACAAACCTGTTCATGAAGCTCTGCAAAGACTCAGCTATTTGTCCTTGTAGGCACTCTGATAAGGACCTTGTTGGAAAAATGTTTTAGAGGCACATGCAGCCATACATTAGCAGCAGTGGGCACTAGCTTCAGAATTACCTGGTAAGTGGTGGGACACATGGCTGAATGGCACTTCTAGGTTACAGGTGAACTCTGGATGGTATTAGGAGGCTGGGTTTGCTGATTCTTAGCTCTGTTCATGTAAAGGCGGCGGTGCCTTTACAGCACTCCTAGTCAAGCCACATTAACTGAACACTTTTCATTTCACGGATGAAACCTTACTTCCAATACTCCTCATGCTACCTAACACATTCCAGGACTGACTGAAGTAAAGGCAAGAGAAGCATTTCCATGCAGATGCCCTCCCTGGCTTGAGTTCTCCTAGAGGTTCTCATGTAGGCTTAAGTATCCCTGGTCTGTGCATTCCTGATTTGGTAACTTCAAAAGTTAACTAACACCCTCTGGATAATAGATTAGAAGTAACTACAAAAGTTAATTGATAGTTGCTAGGTTATAGGTTAAAATTGACTAATGTGCTTAACCCATTGTATCTGGCTGTATTTTAAAATAAAGTGTAGAAAATCTTGGATCCTTTGGCCAGTCGTGATGGTGGTTTGACCCCCACCTCCAAAAGATGGTGTACAATAAATGTAGCTGACAGCAATGGATGCTGGCCAGAATCACTGATTAGCTGAGCAAACAGGATCTTGGCATGGCTTAACATACTTTCCATTATTTATTTCCTTCCTGTCATTGTCTTGCCTTCAATCCAGGGATCCTGACTTCTTTCGCCACTGTGACCTTTTATTCTTTATATAAAAACTACATGATGATCTTTTCATTTATATTAGGAATCTGCAATTATATAACATTATTTGACTCTTCAAGTGCCTATGTGTTTCATGTCCTCGTGGAAGTAGATTGATGGCTTATTGAACATTTCTGCCCTTCTTCCTCCCTTCTTCATTCCCCGCCTGGCCCCAATAATTCTACTGCAGTTGCTTACAAATATAAAGTGCTAAACTGTCTACTGAATGAATGAATGACATTATCCTTGTGTACATAAAGCTAAAATGGGGAAGAGGTAGAACTGTTACATGCTGGGTGGTGCTAGGTGTTAATGACTAACAGGCAGTAATTTCTATAAATATGTTAGGTATCCAGTGTCTTACACATATCAGTAACATTATCTATTAGTCTGGTTTAAATGCACACATCTCCAGAGAACCATTACTGTATGGAAATGCCTGTTACATAGCCAAGTCAGGGAAGAGGTTTTAATTAGAGGAGACATCCATCAGCTTTCAGCTCACACGAGATATATACAAAATGATTTCATGGAAAGAGTGTGGGCTTGAAATTACAACTCCTATTTCAAGTTCCAACTTTGTTTACTTACAAACGTCATTGAGCTTTTGTTTTCTAATCCATAAGAAGGGAACGATGCTTATCTTCCACGGTTATGCCAATGAAGCTCAAAAGGATGTTATTTGTGAAAGTACTTTTAAAGCTAAAAAGCATTAAAATGCATTCTAGTTACATATGTTATTATTATAGTAATTGAAAAGGAGATCCCTTGAGCAAACTCTTTAAGAGAAATAACAGGTTATATGGATTCCAGAAAACTACGGAAGGACTGGCAGTTAGCAGGGGGTTTGAGTGCAGTGAAATGATGGGTCATGGATTTGAATCTTTATGCATCAGCCTCCTTAATGCCTCTTCACAGGCCACTGGTCCTCCTCCCTGTCCACCCAGCCTTAAGACCATCAGGCTGCAAATGGTGAAGAGACAGAAGGCAATTGCTTGAACAGGGAATGTTGATTGCTCTGGGCCTATGTTCCTTTGAACCCTGTAGCACAATTATAGAAGTATTATTGCAAAATATAAACAATGTGATTCATTTCAGTAGGCAGGAGAGACAGCCTATGGTTAAAAGTTAGTAGTGGTGAGGGCTGGTGGGAGTCCTGCTCAGCACTAAGAGTTGGGTTTTATCCTGAGGGTGGGAAGGTTGTTCAGAAAAAAGCATTAAATGCCAGGAAGAATGAATAATTTCAGCACTTTGGGAGGCCAAGGTGGGTAGATCACAAGGTCAGGAGTTCGAGACCTGCCTGGCCGAGATGGTGAAAGCCCATCTCTACTAAAAATACATAAATTAGCTGGGCATAGAGGCGGGTGCCTGTAACCTCAGCTACTCGGGAGGTTGAGGCAGGAGAATCACTTGAACCCAGGAGGCAGAGGTTGCAGTGAGCTGAGACAGTGCCACTGCGCTCTAGCCTGGATGACAGAGCAAGACTGTCTCAAATTTAAAAAAAAGAAAAAAAGGAATTAACAATTTCAGCATAATGCCTAAATAACATGTAACTGTATATGGACTTGTGAAGTAGGACTCATACTTTCGTCTGAGGTCAATACAACTTGCATAACACTATTAATAAGAATAATTCCAATCCTTTAGTAACAAAACATAATCCCCAATGCTCCTGCAACATCACTTTTGTATTTGAAAATGTAAGATCCTCTAATTGTTTTATGGGGAAATAAAGCTTCATTATCAGTCTTTTCTTCCAGATTGCTTTTCTGTTCCCTGTCCTGATAGTCTCTCTGGGTCTTTCCTAAAACATGTATGTTGTGTGTATATAGATATTTAAGATGCCTTTATACACATAAATTTAAACGTATAATTTCATGTGTTAGTTTGATAATAAACTACAAAGTAGTATGTATCAGAGCATTCCAAAGTCTAAAAATAATCCCAAGGGCACTGTAAAACTTTGGTCACCTTTATTTAGGGGGGAAACAAAATCTAAATTCCTTCCCCCGTTTCTTTATTTGCTTTTTTTTTTTTTCCTTTTTGAGACAGAGTCTTGCTCTGTTGCCCATGCTGGAGCACAGTGGCACAATCAGCTTACTGTACCTCTGCCTCCTGAGTTCAAGCAAATCTCTTACCTCGGCCCTCCTTGTAGCTGGGACCACAGGCGTGCATCACCATGCCTGGCTAATTTTTGTGGTTTTAGTAGTGACGGGGTTTTACCATCTTGGCCAGGCTGATCTCGAGCTCCTGACGTCAGGTGATCCACCCGCCTCGGCCTCTCAAAGTGCCAAGATTACTGGCATGAGCCACCATGCCCAGCCTGTTTGCTTGTTAAGGAGTGAAGGCAAACAGACTAAATTAGAGAGTCAATTAAGATAAACTTTAACTGAAGCTTTTGAATGCAAATATGCACAACATGAAACTGTGGGTAATTGATATGTGTCTTTCCTGGCCAGAAACTGGCATCATAAAACTATTAATATAGGAAGCAAAAATTAATAGTAAACCTAGTGCTTTCAACCTCTTGATCAACTAATAGGAGAATTTTGCAGCACTGGTTGAGAAAAGATTTAAAATTATGTGGTTCTGAGAGGGAGGAAAGAGAGACTTAGAACATTTTTCAAAGATTACCTGGTAGTTCTAGTACTCTCTGTATGAAACCATAGTTACTGCAGCAAGCAGGAAAATGGAGCATTGAGTGGAATATAGCACTTAAAATACGACCTTGACTTCCCAATGGAGCGGCTCACTCCATGTGACAAAAAGTGGGTGTTATTTATGGCTGCTGACAGGGCTGCCTCTGGTGTAACATTTACTCTTACAGTATCTTCCTTTTCTAGCCTAGAAAGTGTGTAAATAAGTAATTTTTCTCTCTTAAACAGCCTAGGGTGATTGTTTCTTAGATTTATAAATGTAGGTAGTTAAAGCATTTTGAAATTTAAGTAAGAACATGTCTTAGTTCTATGATAAATCCTATGACAAATTGCTGACTCAGTTGCATCTTTTGTTTGTTTTTTGTTTGTTTTTTGAGATCGAGTCTTGCTCTGTTGCCCAGGCTGGAGTACAATGGCACGATCTCAGCTCACTGCAACCTCCACCTCCTGGGTTCAAGCGATTGTCATGACTCAGCTTCCTGAGTACCTGGGACTACAGGCATGAACCACCATGTCCAGCTAATTTTTTGTATTTTTAGTAGAGACGACATCTCACTATGTTACCCAGACTGGTCTCAAACTCCTGGCCTCAAGTGATCCGCCTGCCTTGGCCTTCCAAAGTTCTGGGATTACAGGCATGAGTCACTGCACCTGGCCTTTTAGCTCAGGGAATTCATCACTTTATATTTTTAGAGGAATTTTAAGTAACTACGTTAAAGTTACTAGCGATATACCTTATTTTCCTGTAAACAAGCATGAAAAATGATGTAGGACTAAAGATGCAATTTTTTCAATTTCATGTGGGATTCCTCTAATTACCATAAATAGCAGAAGGAAAATCCCCAACTAGCACAGTTGTTATAAGAATCAAAGACAATATATGTCACATATAGGGAAACATATTAGGAATATAATAAATGGTAATCATTAGTCTATCCCTAACCAATATTTTGGTATTAATCCTATTGATATGTCTAAATTTAATTTCTTTTCAGCTTTCTGTGTTGTATTTGATTTCATCAGACTGTCTTAATGTTGAAGCCACTTGCCTGGAATTTAAAGCTTCTGTTCATTTATTTCCCTAAACATTTTATTAAGTAACACAAGATCAAAAACGGCACGACCTCACCAAAAGGAAAAATTAAAAGGGTCCATTGCTCAGGGGGGTTCTGTGAATGTCTAGGGCAACAAGCAAAAGCTGGCAGCTCATTTTGCTAACCTGAGTGAAACAAAACAAGAGGGGCAATGGCAAGGGAAAGAAAAAATTGGACTGGGAGACATTAATGACATTTGCCCTGATTAACTGTTGCTTTAAGCATGCTAAGCCATCAATGATAAAATTATACCAATTCTGATATCTGAAAATTGGAGATCAGTTTTCAGATATCTTCCACATTTTACTTCTATTATTTATCCATCAATATTTTCCACAGCAGGCACTGAGGAGTTTATATTGAATACTGACTGTTTAGTAAGTTTCCCTCACATCTTATTGTTTTAGAGCCAGGGAAAAAAGCACCGTGACTTCTGAGTTCTCATCCTTCTGCTTCACATAGTCACGTTTTTCTAAAAAGAAATACACCACTGTCTACGGGAAGACTTTCTCATGTGTTATAGTGCAGCTTGATGCATCTTTCACCTTTTCTATAGCTTGAATTGGGAAGAAAAGATGGTATAAGGGATGCAATTTTAGTATTTGTTATCTCTGCAGATGATGTACTTGAAGACTTTTTCCCATCCTTCTGTTTTTCTTCACATTATTAGGCTAAAAGAATAAAGGCATCTGTTTGCTTGAGACACAGAAGGAGCTACTGAAGGTTGACTAAATATGCATAAAAACGGACAAGAAAGAAGAGGCAAAATATGCCATGTTACCTAGATCACATGACGATTCACATCCCACTTTCTTTTAATTTTTGGACCTGCGGGTAGGATTTAATTTTATTGTAGCCATAGAGAAGTCTAATCTTGGGAGTTTCAAAATAGGAAAAGAGAAGGAATTGCCTGAAAGGTATTGTGTTAATTTAGATCTAATTCTTAGGTATAATGGCCCAAAATAAAGACGGGGTGACTAGGATTTGTTTTGCTCCACTAGGAACCCTGTGTTTTTTCCTATTTCTCATTGTTCTCTCTAAGGGTAGAGATGGTTATAGTTCTCTTGTTCACCAACAGCATCTAGCATCTCCACATTATGGACATGGAAGATGTTCAATAGCCATGTTTGGATTGAACAAATAAATAGTGATGTTCCATTGTAGGCACAGACACACAGATTGGATCAATATCCATCCAGGAATAAACAACAAAGGGGATGCTTATCAGCTAGGACTGTGTAAGAACTGAGACTTTTAAGATTCAAAATGAATTTGAAGGCAACATTACCCAAAATGTGAAAGAGTAACAAGAACTCTATGATAACGTCCATACGGTAAAATCATATGGAACTATTAGATCAGTATTCTCTCAAGGAAGACAAAGGCTAAACACAGTGCTGCATGATGTCAAGTTACTTTGCTCTACCAAGTGGTAGGCTGCTGACCTGAGTTTGCCAATGATAGCTGTAGGCGTCAAGGGGAATGATGCTATTATTTCCCCTGGCTGCTGCTTTTAAAAATCTTAAGAAACTGTAGAACAAGACTGAACCACTAATAAAGTGGTATCATTTACTATTAATTGTGAGAGTATCTTTAAAGAGCTGCCATCTGGCTAATGGCTAACCTGTTTTTTAAAAATGTGGGAAGAGAGATCTTGGGAATTCACATTAGGAGTTGAGGAAATGCTTCCTTTCACAGGAGAAAGCAAAAGACTGCACAGGCAGCGAACGTGGTATCATTTTAATAAATTAGGTTGTGTCTTTCTAATCTGTGGAAATTCCTTGGAAGGATTGACTGAATATTTGTGGTTAGGAAAAGCTAGTGCTTTACAGTTTTTGTGTGTGATCTTCTCACAAAGCTATGAACAACTGTTGCATTAAGTAATTTGAGGCATAATTTAATAATAGATAAAAGGTCTGATCTCAGAAGGCTTCCAAAAACCAACTGAGATGGGCAAATATGTAAAATGAGACCATAGCATTCACTGAACGGTGAGTTGACTTTTAGAAACCTAGAGACAATTTAAAAACATATTTGTTAATAATTCAGAAGCAATACAAATAAATGGCACATGTTTGCCAACAACCAGAAGTTTGAAGGATTATGAGAAACTCTTGAAGGACTTAATTAAGCTCGGTAATAGAGTAAACACAATCGCAGATGATGCTCAGTGGAGAGAGAAGATGGAGGTAATATATAATGAACAGTTTGGAGTTGTGCATTTAATGATCTCTGATTTAGCTCTACCCCTCAGGAAGAGAGATTCTGGCTAATGTCATAATAAACAGGGCAAGGAGGACAGTGTGTAAAAAAATAAAACCTAGGTCAATGAGTCACCCACACAATTGGCCAAAACAAAGGATGTCATTTATCAATTCAGGGAGCTTTGTTATAAAGCTATTCTTGAACTGGCTTGCCTACAAGCTTGCATCATGATGAGCCTTCTCTGGTACTTTGTAACTAAAACCTTCTAGTTATGGTTCAATGCAATTCCAATACATCATTATTAAGAAAACCGTGAAATATTTCAAACACATTGGCAAGCATAAAAATAACAGACCTTTACATGTCTACTACCTTTGTCAAACTCTAATATTTTGATGTCATATTTGCTTCAGCATCTATTTGTGTTATCATTTAAAAGAAATCAAACATTAAAGGTACCACGGAGGCCCTGTGTAAACCTACCAGGTTCCATGTTCTCCCTCCCTTCCTGCCTCCATCCTTCTGTTTCTGAAGGGAACCATTGTCATTAATTCAGTGTGTAACATTCTTATGCTCGTTCTATATTTTTTGCTATATGTTTATATACTTGACTACACCACATAGTATTATTTTGAAAGTGTCTAAATGTTATGTAAATGGCACCCCACTCACACATCATTTTGCATTATACTTTTGTGGCTTGACATTATGTTTTGCTCAGCACTGTACTGTGTAGTTGATCTCCATTGATTTAAGCCACTTGAGTTTATTCACTTTGACCAATGTACTCCATGAGTAAATACATCACAATCCATTGGTCCATGGTCTTTTGATGAACACTTTCAATTTATTACCAATGGCATTGTAATGGATATTCTTTTATATGTCTCCTTTTTCACATGTGTGTGTTTTTCTAGAGTGCCTACCTAGACTTAGGCACTTTTTTTTTTGATATGGAGTCTTACTCTGTCACCAGGCTGGAGTGCAGTGGCAACATCTCAGCCCACTGCAAACCCCAACTCCCTGGTTCAAGTGATTCTCCTGCTTCAGCCTCTTGAGTAGCTGGGATTACAAACACATGCCACCATACCCACCTAATACTTGTATTTTTAGTAGAGATGGGGTTTTACCATGTTGGCCAGGATGGTCTTGATCTCCTGACCTTGTGATCCACCCGCCTTGGTCTCCCAAGTGCAGGATTACAGGCATAAGCCTCTGCGCCTGGACACTCGGGCATATTTTAAACTTTGTCAAATGTGTCCAGATGCTTTCCATACTAGCTTTACCAATTTACTCTTCCCCACCATTGGATAAGAGTTTCCATTGCTCCATATCCTCTCAACACTGGTGCTTTAAACTTCTGCCAATCTGATAAACGTTAAGCAGAATCTCTTGGTTTTCATGTATATCTTTCTGAAGTGTTTTTAGAAAAAAAACCTTTTTCTTAAAAAAACAGAAATACTAATTGTTACGTTAAAATATTTTAATGATAAATTTTAACTGTACAACTTGGGAACATACCACCAGGGAATTTTTCTCTGTTGTTTTTCCCCTGAATGAGACAGTAGCTTTGATGAAAATGGATCTGCAAAGAGGGAGGGAGAGGGCCAGTAATATGTTGTGGGTTACAAAGAAAGCCACGGGTCACATAAATTGGCTCTTTGCGATTGGCAGAGGTCTTGGTAAGGAAATCTTTAGTTTAGAAACAAAGTCAAGTCTGACAAGAAGATGGGGTTGCTACCTGTCAGCAGTGCTGCTAGAAAGAAAAGGTTATAACACGCATTTTCCACTAGTGGGTTGTCACAAATCTCATTTGTAAATAGATGGAATATGAATACCAAAGACCTAAATATTACACAAACTGTTAAGGAGTGATAGGATCTGGAACCAGACTTCAAGGCTCCCAAGTGTATAGACCATCTGTTCCATTAAAGAAGTTACTAAGCTTCTGCTTTATGTGGTCTATTTTTTTTTTCTATACGATGGTCCCAGCAATAAATTTCATTGGCTTTTAGTTTTACACCATAGCACACAAAATTCACTGTGATAATAACTGAGTCAGATTTCCAAATGAAAAGATAATCATTAGTAACATACCTCTATTTGGGTAATTACTAATTTTTTTCTCTGTTTTATTGCTTTTAATGGGTTATCAAAATCACATTTTAATTTCCAAACATAATCTTCATTTTAAGTGCTTAATACTTCAGTATGCTCATCTCCTTTTATAGGGGATTTTTCTACTTGTAACATTTGTGATGGACGGATGCTCCAGATTTTTTTTTTCCTGCGTAAGTGAGGAAATTGACTCAAGGTACAGGGTTATGGTTGCACAATAAAACATTTGCAAAGCTAGGATGAAGAGGATGCTTTTTGACCCTTGCTCCTGTCTGATACTTCACCCCCTAGAGTACTTCCTGAAAATTTTGCCAATATGTAGTTCTAGGCAATAACTCATAAGTTAGCTCAGGTTACTAGAAGGGCAAAGACTTGGGGAAGAAGTTGAAGAAGGCATGTTCTCTGACTAACTCCAAACAACTTTACACTGTTCTCATTATCTTGCTTGGTATTCTGTACACCGGTATCATAATGATGGTACCCCAAATGGGCAGCGACCCCTTTAGAAGCGGCAAAGGGAGAACATTACTCAATTTTCCCTCTTTTTTGCCTGCAGGTGGCAAACACCTCCATCTCCCTCTCACTAAGGATTGGCCACTGGAATAATGTGACACTTTCTTTTTCATATATATATATATATATATATATATATATATAATTGCGTTTTAGGTTTTGGGGTACATGTGAAGAACATGCAAGATTGTTGCATAGGTACATACATGGCAGTGTGGTTTGCTGCCTTCCTCCCCATCACTTATATCTGGCATTTCTCCCCATGTTATCCCTCTCCAACTCCCCACTCCCCACTGTCCCTTCCCTAGATCCCTCCCACAGACCCCAGTTTGTGATGCTCCCCTCCCTGTGTCCATGTGTTCTCATTGTTCAACACCCACCTATGAGTGAGAACATGTGGTGTTTGATTTTCTGTTCTTGAATGTGACACTTTCACTGATGCTCCCATGCTGGGTGGAGGAGTGAATACACTCTGACATTTGATTCACTAAAGTGAAACCCTTAGTGCCTGACAAGTGCGATTTCTCTCTGTATAGTAAAAGCTGTATCTCTCCCAGTACATTTACTTTTTTATTTTATTTTATTTTATTTTATTTTATTTTATTTTATTTTTGAGATGGAGTCTCGCTCTGTCGCCAGGCTGGAGTGCAGTGGTGCAATCTCAGCTCACTGCAACCTCCACCTCCTGGGTTCAAGTGATTCTCCTGCCTCAACCTCCCGAATAACTGGGATGACAGGTGTGCACCACCACACCCAGCTAATTTTTGTATTTTTAGTAGAGACAGGGTTTCAGCATGTTGGCCAGGATAATCTCGATCTCCTGATCTCATGATCCACGCACCTCAGCCTCCCAAAGTGCTGGGATTACAGGCTTGAGCCACGGTGCCCAGCCGATTTATTTATTTATTTTATTTTATGGACACTGTGAACTGGGTGAATGATCACATTTCTGTATTTCCTTGAGTTGCGTAGGATACCCCGATCCAAATTTGTGGCCAATCTCCATCAACATACAGACCTCCGGCCCATGTTATTGTATTGGCTTTATTGTTTTCTACCCTTGTTTGCTCTCATTCTGAGTCCCTCATTATTTTTTCCCATTATAGAGTGTGTACTTTAATAAGCCTCCTCAAATCCTTCTAGAATGAAATTCCCTCCTCCTGGCAATATCTGAGATAGGTTTTGCTGAGGGACTCCCACAAATAGTAATGTACAAACACTAAGGTGCTGGCTGAATTACCATCTTTAAGCTGTGTTAGTAAGATGACAGTTTACAAGTAAGTTTTAGTACATCAAGACTTGAAACCAAAATATTTTCTTATGTAGGAAGCTTCTTCCTGCAGGAGGAAAAACAATAAATTTTCAAATCCAGGCATCTTTTCAGCTTGGAATATGTGAGATCATGGATTAAGGCACTGTTTTCCAAAGTGTGCCCCACGGAATATTCATTCCTAGGATATTATCCAATGCTACCCTAAAAAACAGGAAGAAAAATTGAAAGAAGGAAAGGAAAACAGGTTCTGTCATCAGATCATGGAAATCTGGAACTAACCAAAGTTATTCAGGTTTTTTACTGAAAAACTTTTCAGAGTCTTTAATATGCAAGTATATTCTGGCTTTCCCAGAAGGGGAGATAGAGTTGAGTTTCCTAAACTGATTTGGCCCCAGAGTGTGGTTTAGAGAAATCCCTGATGCTTCCCCGCTCTGCTCCTCCAAACCCCAACATCACATTGGAGATCGTAGTAACAGGAGAGGAATTAAATTCTCAATTCGTTCTCTCCGTGCAGGCTTTGTGAGTTAACTCCTAGACGCCTAAGTGATCTGCAGCGCAGTTAACTATCAACACAGCATTTTCCTCCTCAGCCAGAACAGAGGCAGTGGCGCTGCAGGAAACACCCCTCTTCCAGCGTACCATTCCTCCAGGGTACCCCTCCTTTCCTGGATGCTAACTGGTGTTGCCAGATCTGTGGAAAGGGAGAATATCTCAGAGGAGGGGCTGCAGCTGATGGGTTTCCGCATAGTGCCTCTTAACCCACCAGCACCCAGGTCTTTCTGATATGACCAATCAGCACAGTCATACCCAGTGTATGCATACCCAGCTTAATTTGGCCCCACCCGGAGGTGAAAAAACATTTCCCTGGTTAGCTGCATCTAAGGAGAATTAAAGGCTAAATTTCAGAGGGAGAATATCCATAATGAAATGAGATTCTAGGGGTCTTAAAAAAAAAAAAAAGAAAACTTTAGAGGGGAAAAAATAGGAGCCAGGATTCTATTTGCAAATGGCCATAGGGAGATTTTTTTAAATGCAGTTGTGAATCTTTGTTTCTAAAAGACAAGTTTCAGAAAAGCAAAATGTCAGTTACTGTAAGGCTTATTTCACAAGACTAATAAATGCTGCTCACCCCAGATGAGCCATAGAGCTCAACATTCCTTGTTAAGGGGAAATATTTTGAAAGTATGAGTAAGATTTTTTTTTTAACTTCCCCAGATTCAGTCCGCAAGGAAGTTTATTATCTGCCATGTATTTGTTACTGTTGTATCTCCTCCCAGCCTTGAATCCAAACATTTTGTTTAAAATTTAAGTAGACCAGGCCACAATCTTTGGAACCCATCACCCAGCAGGATCTCCTTAACATTTGGGGAAAAAGGAGCTGCATTTTGGTCTGGACGTGCAGGAAAGTGGGGTTATGAAGTCCTCTGGGCTAACCATCAGTTCAAATGTACACTTAAGGTTCAAAGAAATAACATCCAAAGAGACAACAAGGTCCTGAGTCCAGACTGCTTTCTAAAATCTCAGCTTTTCTTAAAAGATAATAATAGCAATAAGCCAAAGATATAAAGAAGGCAGAGATCTTTCCCCAATTCCTCTTGCCTATAGTTTCATAGCCAGAGTTTCAAGATACGAAAAATGTCCATTGTGACCCTAGGGACCCTTTTTGTACCTTTCAAAATCTGTCTGGCTGTGGCACTTGGCAGCAGCTATGAGGAATGCAGGGGATGTGGGAAAGATCATTGTAGGACACCAACCCAAATGACCCAAGGTTTGTTCTTGTTCCTTGTGGCTGTATCCATTGAACACATTCAGGTGACAACCTTTTGAGTACAGGGCCTCCTTAATCACTGCTTTCATATTAGGCATCTTGCCTCAGCCCTCATTGCCACCTATAGTCTACCTTTTTGCAAATGGATTTGAACTTGGAAAAGCATCTGTGCAGTGAAGCAAGACTTGCCTGGGGAGGAGTGAGAATGTGTCATGGCACCACACCCACTGAGCACACAGTAATTTAAACACTACACCAGTTGATACAGGTACATATTATGAATTACTAGGAAGAGAAATACATCATGCAACACTCCAAACCATTCAGTAGCTCAAGATATGAGCTGGGAGACCAGGCCGAGCAGAAAAGCCACAGCCAGCAAGTAGAAAATAAGACGAATGATGCAATAGGAGCCCGATGAGCAATGGTAACTCATGGTTCCATGGGGCCTTGTGTCTTCAATGCTCATAGTACCTTACACAAGCATTGTCTAATAAATCTTCCCTGTGCCCTGTGAGTTGGCAAGATCCATTATCTTCAATTTGTGAGATGTGGAAATAGAGTCCTAGGTTAATTTACCCCCTGGTGATTCAGTGATTCAACAGCAAAACCAGAAGTGTACCTGTTTTTTCAAATTCTTAGTCTCTTTCCTCCAAGATATTGAAGCTTAGCTAAACATATTGTTTCTATTACTGTCATCTCTCATCAGGTTCTGGATCTACTTCTGGCATTTTATTATTCATGTTTATTAGTTATTCATTTGGACTTTGTCCCAGTTGCTTGATTTCTCTGAGGTTATCTACAAAATGGGCATAAACACTCACCCTGCCTATCTTACAGAATTGTCATGGGTCTTGTATGAAATGATGTTATGTTAAAATCCTTCAGAACCATGAAGGTTTATCTATTTATTTTTATTTTATTTTATTTGAGACAGGATCTCACTGTGTTGCCCAAGCTGGAGTGTTGTGGTATGATCATGGCTAACTGCAGCCTTAAACTCCTGGGCTCAAGCGATCCTTCTACCTCAGCTACTGGAGTACGTGGGCCTACAGGCACATACCACCATGCCAGAATAGTCTGTGGTTCTTTTATGTGTGTATTTTTTGCAACAGGGTTTCGCCATGTTGCCCAGGCTTTGTCTGGAACCCCTGGGCTTACGCAATCCACCTGTCTGGGCATCCCAAACTGCCAAGAGTGTAGGTGTGAGCCACTGCTCCCAGGTGAAGGTTTATTTTTTTAACCAATGTTTCCTGTTTGTTTTCAAATATACACTTTTTAATACATAATATTTCTGGCAGTTAAGGAAAACAAATGATTTCTATATGCATTTTATTTAATGAAAGTGTGATTAGCTTGAAAACCAGATTCACCCACACTCTTCCTTTTTCTCTCTTTCCATAATAACCTAGAGTAATATTTTTTAAATGTTAAGGTAAAATAGAAGGATGAACCCTACTTAACACCTTTCTTGGTGCCAAGCACACAGTACTGTTCAGTAAATATTTACTGAATAGATGGTGAGTGGATTCACTTTGTGAATAATAAATCCAGTGGTTGACATTTATGGGTGTCAATGTGTATTAGCTGGATTTTCAGAAAAACCAACACCTAAAGGCCCTACAACAATAGATATTATTGATTTTAGTAATCAATTAAATCTATCTGTTTTATAAGGCATGTAAATATAATGCAATATTATCCATTGACCTTACTATAACATTGACATAAAATTTGAATCTTTGTCCTACAAATGATAAACATACAGAGTATATTATATTAGAGCCTTAAGTCATGCAGTCTTCCTGGGACTCCCACAGAGCTTTCTACAGTCATGCATTTATTTATGTATTTAATAATTGTTTACAATGTGTGAAGCATTGCGCTAAGAACTAGAAAAGCTTTTAAATAGCTTATTTTTTAAATAGCTTATTTTTTATCCAATCTCTTAAAAAGATGTAGTTTTACTAGGTTAGAGTCTCTATTGGCAGGTTCAAAGTCATATTGGTTTTTAGCCCTAGGCTGAAATCACTCTAGGGCATATAGGTGTAGAAGCTCTCTTTCTGAGGGACTGGAATCAGGAAGAGCTGGCGTATTTGATTTTATCTGGTAGTGGGTGGTGGATAGGACACCTCCCCTGAGTAAATACACTGATCCTTCAAATGAAAGGTGCATGTGGAGGAGAACAGGAACAGATCTACAGGTTCCTGACATAATGTGATGAACTACTTTGAAAGGCCAAGTTTATATCATGTATAATTTAAATTGCCTTTTAAAATGTAATTGAGAACAAAATGTGCCTGAAACCTACAAGAAGATTTTTTTAAACTTTAATAAATTATTGCAAATATACTTCTAACATTAATTTCCTTTCCTATATTTTTAAAATTCATATTTGATTATTTACAGGTGATGTTTTGGGTATGCTTGTTTTATTTTGTACTCTTGTTATGGTGTTAAATCCCTGTTGTGGTGCTTGACAAGGAGACATTTTTTACATGTTCAGAAGGTCTAACACTTATTCTGCCAAGTGACCCTGCATCCAAAAAGTTAGGAAAAATATAACGCCCTCAAATGAGTAACTCCATATTTTTTGAAAAGTCAGAATTTTTCTTCTAAAAGGTATCATTCTATTCTTCACTGAGGTGAAAACTAAGTTCCTTTCACCTGGAAACAGAAAAATACCAACTAGGTTGTGTTCTGACCAGTTTTGGGAAAAACATAATGCAACAACGGAGAGTCTCTGATTCTACCATTACTATAATATCTACAAATGTCACCAAGGCAGCCTACAGAATATTTCTGGAGCCTAATGATTTCAAATGGAAGTAGCTTCATTCCTGAAAAGACCATGACATTGCTTTCTGCAATAATAAAATAAACAGAAAATAACACTTCTCTGGACAGTGCCAATGAGCAACGTGCTCCTGAATTTATTACAGAAGTGAGTCAAAATTCTTCTATGGTGGTGAAAAAGAAAAAGTAAAGAAAGAGGTTGAGAGACAACTGCATTCTCGGCTGCATCAATGAATACAGAGAGGGGAGGAGGCAGGAAAGGCAGCAGCCGGAGGAAAAAAAAGGGAAAAGAATTGGAAATTGAATGAAAAGAGGAAGTAGTGAGTGAAAAGGAAAGAAGAAAACATTAAGAAATAGAGGAAAAGGAATTAAGTCCATTTGATGCAATGAGGGAAAAGGAAAAGAAGGATGGGGGAGAAAGTGAAAACAGGAAAAGACAGGAGAAGGAGGGAGATGCGTGTAAGATAGGCTATCCTCCCAGGAGTCAGCAAACTACAACTCGTGAGCCCATTCCACCCTAGTACCTATTTCTGTAAATAAAGTTTTATTGGAAATATAACCAGGCTCATAGAGGCACCCATTGTCTATGGCTGCTTTCATACTGTAATTGCAAAATTCAGTAATTGTGATGGAAACAGTATGGCCCACGAGCTTAAAATATTTACTGTATGATTCTCATGAAATCTTTGCCGTCTAATCTAGTGGTTCCCAAACTTCACTGTGCATCAGAATTACCTAGAGAGCTTATTAAAACACAGATTGATGAACCCCACCCCCAGAGTTTCTAAGGACATCTGGGGTGGGATCTGAAATTTTTATTTCTCATAAGTTCCCAGGTGACACTGATGTTGTTGGTCCAAGGATCAAACTTGGAGAACCATCGCTCTGATCATTCTGTCACACTAGCAGTGTTGGAATAGAGGCTTTTGTGAGGAAAGGAAAGGGAAATCAAAATTGATCCCCCTTTGAGGTAAACGTTACATGTATCCATTGAAATCACAATTGTTTACAAAGCATACCTTTAAAAAAATTCTTAGAACTGATTCTTTCTATAATTCTAGTTTCATTTTTATAGCAATGAAAAATGAATCTGATTTACTTTAAAGCTGAGTTAAGTGGTGGTTTGTTTCCAAAATTGTTTTATAGTTTGGTTTGATTCAATTCCTTGAAATAACATGGACCGTGTCAATGTTATGATTGGACCGTGTCAATAAAGTAGACTCTATCCAATGAAAATGACCTCTCCCCACCCACAGGTGGCTGGCGGCTCACTGCCTTTGCCTGGGGCCCCTGAGAAATGAAGCCATAAGCAGCTTAGTTTGCTAAGCAACATGTACCTCACCGCACTCCCAGATGATACTGATGTCTTCTGTATTTGACCCTATGAAATTGGCAGGTTCCTCATAGCTTTTCTCCAGGAGATGGGCATGAATGTTGTCCTGGTATGAGACCTTTGGGAATCATGGAACCAAGGACTTTATCCTGCTTAAATACTCCATCTCAAAACCCTGAGATCTGTTGTTGTTGTTGTTTTCTTTTTACCTGTACGGGGCTGCCATGGTTTGCAGTCATGATTTTCCTTTATTTGTGTGCTTAAATTTGTGCTTTGGCTGGGAACATAGACACTCAATTATTAGCCTTAATTTTGAAATTCCTGTGCTTGCTCCTTGGAAATTTTGTGAAAGAAAGAGAGAAGCTTCTCTTTTTTTCTTTATCCTGGCATTGGGGAACTTGAAGAGGAATGTAATTTCAGAACCTGAAAGTGCCAGAAACACCTTCAAGGAAAGAATGGGCTCAAGTTAAAATTAGCAGTTTTTTCAAATGGGAAGAGAATGGAAAAAATACCATTTTATTTTTTACAGGAAAACTATAGTAAATTTAATTCTATTTAATTCAGACATTAGTTCTAAAAGATATCCATTTTTTTGTGAAAAGTTGATATGAAAAAGTATATTATAGATGTCAAGGAAGGATGAATAATGTAAATATTTGTTACATGCCTAGCACAGTACATGGGATACAGTAGATGCTTAATCAATCACTGTTACTGTTGTTGCAACGGGCATCCTTACGCTGATGAGAGTATAGGCTGATGAGGATTAAAAGATTATTGTAAAACAAATAATGCAGGCCATCCATGCTCTGCTTGGTACTCTGTTAACTGAATTGCGCATGCCTGAATCAATTCCTAATTTGCATGATCCCGTGTAACACGTTAATTATTCATTATCAAAAAACTGTGCAAAGCATAGACTGTCTATACTTTCAACACCATGGGAGTTTAATTTTAAAGAAACTCTTTGATGAATTTTCCTATAAATTAGGCTTGTCCTCTGTAGATATCATCCAAAGAGGATTGTGGGTTAAATTCCTTTAAATTTCTCTCAAATAATTTGCAGTTTATGATGAATGCCAGGAAAGGTAAATTTGGATGTCAGTGAAAACTCTTCTTTCCATCACATCTTTTTCCTTCTTTCCCCCTTTGCATTGCAACATGGCATTTCTGGAGTGTCTGATTTTTTCAGTACTGCTTGACTCAGCCACATCATCACGTTGATAAGTGCCACAGAGAGAAGGATCATCTGGTCATCTGTCTCTGTTACCCTTCCATCTATGTTCCATTCAAATTAGCCACTGCATGTGTTTGTGAGAGAGGAGGAGTCAGCCCATCTGCAGCCCCACACCCTGAATGAGAGGTTACAGCTGAGATCCATGTAACAGAGTGGATTACCATGAAAGGTGAACTTCTACTGTGGACTCTTAAAGGTCTTGCCATATGCAGTTCACTGTGGTAAAATTTTGCATCAGAAGGATGACATGAAAAGCTAACAGTTTAGCAGCTACTCTCTATTTTATTCAAGGAATTGCACTATGATGAAAACATTGATGGGAAATTATTGTTGGTTCACTGGAGTTTTCACTTAGGGTTAACATTCGGAAAGGCACCAATCTCTCTGGTGTCAAAGAGGGTCCACATGGAAGGAACTAGTGAATAGTTTGGTAGGCTTCAGTTCTCTCCAATTTCTTCTGAGTTTTCAGATCTTTCATTCATACTGGTACTAATTTCCAAACTATTTTTCCTATAGTTACTGTGATAAATTATCCCGAACTGAGTGTCTTAAAACAACACAAGCGTATTATTTTACAGTTCTAGAGGTCAGAAGTCCAGAATTTGATCTCAGTAACCTAAAATCCAAGGTGTCGGCAGGGCTACATTCCTTCTGGAGCCTCTAGAGGAAAAGCTGTCTTCTTGATTCTCCTACTTAGAAGTTCTAGAGGCTCCCCACTTTCCTTGGATTTCAGCGTTTTCTGCCATCTTTAAGGTCAACAGTATAGCATTCTCCAATCACTGTTTTCTCTCTTTGCTTTTCTTCTGGCCAGCTTTCATATTTTCTCTTCTTTATTTCCCCTAGCTCTTTCGTTATACAGCCGTATATTTAAGTTACTGGAATCAAATACGTATTTATTCTTTGTGTTGGTACATTAATGCATGGCCATATTGCTCTTACCATTCTCTCTCTCTTTTTTTTTTTTTACTTTTCTCCTTTCTCTTTAAAATGAAAACAGCCCTGTACTCTTTTTTTTTAAACACATCCATGAGGAGATTAAGGTTTTGCTTTTTAGCCTTAATTTTCCTTACAGTTCCTAAACTTGCTTTTTTTGAAAGTTCATTGTCTGCATATTCCCCTACAGGGAAAAATCTAGTGTTTTAATAGCAAACCTCATTGTGAAAAGATGTGTATTTCACAGCTTGCCTATTGTCATGACTCTGTGTGTATGCCATCATCATATTTTATAAAGCAAATGTTAACGTTTACAAAACCTCTTACTATTAAAATTACTGTTTTCTATGATTTTAATTTTGAAGAAAATTTGCATTTTCATTCACACCATTCACTATTGGTATTTAAATAGGAAAAAGAAGTTGTGTATATAGGATAATTAAAATGTTAAATTTTAAAGAGAACAAAAATAGTTCCTGGATTTTGGAAGAATGGCTGCATTTATACCTACTTTAATTATAAAAGAAGACACATACATTGTGATAAAACATAGTTAATATACAGTCAAAAGGAATAAAATAAAATGAAATACACTACCAAGGAAAAAAGCCATCAAATTTTGGTGATACAGTCTTTTGGATTTTTTTAGTACGTGTGTGCATGTGTGTGTATTTTAAAAGATTAGGACTTTTCTGTCCATGCTGTCTTCTGATCTGTTCTTTTAAACTAACAATGTGTTGTAAACACTTTTTGTATTAATTGATAACATTTGTATTGGCTGCATTATGTTTTATCGTGTGGATACACTGTGATTTATTTTTAAAACATTCTGGTAAACATTCTTGCAATTACCTGTAAGTATTTCCTTAGAATAAATCTCAGAAGGGAATTGCCACCAGGCATTTTTAAGTATTTTTATACCTATTAGCAAATCTAAAAAAGGGAAGTTAAACATAACACCCTCCAAGACTGCTCCTACTCAGTGGTGAATGTTAATTGCAGAGTTGGGGCTCGGTTGGGGGACCCGGACAGCGGTAATCCAGGAGATAACTTCACAAAGTGGAGTTACCGCATTTATGTTCTTTTTCAGGCAAATGTGCCATAGTGGTGTAACGACTGTTTTTTTAATTTTAGGTTACCTCGCACCTCGAAACCTTCCTAGTACTGGATTCTTCCCGTTCCTGCAGACCCTACTCTGTGACACGGACTCTAAATGCAAAGACACACCCTATGGCCCACAAGATCTGCTACGTAGGAAAGGGATTCATGATACGCTGTTTAAAGACAGGTGGGGGCTCTTCTCAAGTGTGTTCGATTGTTCTGAGAGATCAAATCTTGTTTCCTTATGAGATAGCCAGGAAACCATGCAAGCTTAGATATACAATTTTGTTTTCTATGTCTATAAATGTGATGATCTAAATATGAAATAACAAAGTAGGTACAAACTAGAATAACTGTGTTTATGTGAGATTGAGCACAATCTACTTTGAGTGAATTTCTCAAATTTGCTTTATAAGATGGGTGACTAAGGTAGCCCTCCCTTACTTCCCTCAAGGATTCTCTATCCAACCTTAAATTATCAGTGACACATTGCCTGAGACTCATCACAAGCATAAGATGTCATAAGCACAGGGTAAGTGTCAGGTCCGTCATCCTGGAAGAATGACATACTTGTACTATCATGTGTGATACTTTCAGATACAATAAAAACCAGGAAGTGCAAAAAAGAAAATTAAAGGTCCTAAAATTCAAAGTAATAAAGTTAAAAGTGTACATAATTGAATGACAACTTTAAATGAGGTTAATGCATGTTCTACTTTATGGTGTAAGAAGCAGTTGAAGAATAGGGAATCTAGACCATTAACAACCTGACCATTTACAACCTCAATTTTCCTTCCTGGTATTCTAAACCTAGAGAGACTCCCAGAAGCCTGTATGTCTTCAGAACTGAAAACAATATTGTAATCTTGAATCAACCATGAGCTAATTCTGCTGGAGATATTTTTGAATATCTCTCAAGAAAACGGTGAATTTTTTTTTTAATCTATAATCCTAGATACTTGGTTGCCAAACTTTAATACTAAATTCCTTAGCATGTAGCACAATTTCTCCATTAATACAATTCACATGATTTTGGTCATCCAATAATAGAGCCGAAACTTTAAGAGAGCAACTGCAACCCGTTTAGCAAAAAATACAAACATGTTAAGGGTTGTCATGGGACACAACTCGGGACCCCTAATTGTTGAGTTGCTCATTCACACTGATTTTGTTGTTTCAATAATTAGGTTTGAAGCTTAAAATAATCTGATGTTCATTCATTCATTTATTAATCTATTTTAAAGATAAGTTAATAGAATGAGAGACTTCCATGTGCCAGGCACCGTTTCATGCACTGGGATACAGAGGTGAATAAAACAATTTCTCTATCCTTTTGTTAATTGCAACAGCATGATCAAATAAATAAATAACATAATTAAATGAGTGTGCTGAGAAAATAAAGCAGGTTTACAGGTAGAAATTGTAAAGTAGGGATTTAATAGAGTGTCAACAGAAGGCCTCTGCTAGAAGTGACATTTGGGTAGAGACCAACAAGGACAAGGAAAAACCAGCAGCAGCATGTGAACATCTGGAGGAGAGTGTCACATGCGGAGAAACAGCAAATGGTTCTGAAGTGGGGACAAACCCAACCATTTAGAAGAGCAATGTGTCAGCTAACGTGGTTGCAACATAGTGAGGGATGAGAAAGTGATTGGGGTATGTAGAAAAGGAACCTCTGAGGCCAGAGCATGCAGAATCGATTGTGAAAGAAAAGGTAAGGAGATTCACGTTGTGGTTTTGGTGTAATGAGAAGCCACTGGAAAGTTTTGAGCAGGGAAATGACATGATACATTGTCTATGAGATTGGCACAGTTCTAGGCATATACAAGCATGACCTCAATGGGCACCAGTGTGTAATTAATTCTGTAAGAAGACCAAAGCCAGCTAGAGTCTATTCCCTCTTGTATAATCAGTGCAAAGGTGGGGTGCAAAGAAGAATGGCATTCCTTCTTGTTCCAGTGTCGATGGTCTCTATGTTTGTCACTAAGTGAGTGATGAATTAGGAATAATGGATGCTGATGTTCTGGCAAGGGAGGAAAAACATTAAATCAATAACAATAATAGGAGACAGAACAATGAAGAGTGCCAGAAGGAAGCTGAAGCAAGACACCCTCTGTACTTAAAACAGAAAGAGAGCTTTCAGCGGGGCTAATCGGGTAACTCTTCACAAAGAGGCTTACTTGAGATGGACATTTTGTGAACTAGGCATTAGAGGAGCTATGAGAAAAATTAATATCCATCATTTACAAATTAGATTACCATTTTACAAAGAACTAACTATAACGGACATAATTAACCGTATTTAGGAAGTATATAACTATAGTTCCCTCTAAAGAAGTATTTGTCTGACCAGGAAGGGTGGCTCACACCTGTAATCCCAGCACTTTGGGAGGCCGAGGCGGGCAGATCATGAGGTCAGGAAATGGAAACCATCCTGGCTAACACAGTAAAACCCTGTCTCTACTAACAAAACAAACAAACAACAACATCAAAAAAAAAACCGTAGCTGGGTGTGGTGGCATGTGTCTGTAGTCCCAGCTACTAGGGAGGCTAAGGCAGGAGAATCACTTGAACCCAGGAGGCAGAGGTTGTGTTGACCTGAGATCGTGCCACTGCACTCCAGCCTGGGCAACAGAACCCAACTCATCTCAAAAAAAAAAAAAAAAGCATTTGTCTGTCTAATATTGTAGAGAACCAAATTCATGGCGTTGCATGAGATGAGACACTGAGTTGGTTTTGGAAGTAGGTTTAAGGTTCAGGTTTATTTTATCATGTTGACTGTTCTCTAGATGGCTGATCCTGTCTGCTTTACTTAGTTTTAGTCTAAGCTCCAGGTGGTTTGTTTAGCTCAAGTTGTATACTGCTGTGTATTCACTATTTTCTCTAAACTACTAAGTAATTGGAGTTTAATTTATAAAATGATGTACAATAATAAAATTGCATTAATGATATTTCCCATCATGCTATTAACTTTTATGCTTTATGTAGCTGTGAAATGAAACTGGCGCATATTTTACCAGATAAACAATTCCACTAAAATTGCTTCCCTTTAGTGAAGGAAGATTCACTAGCATAGCCTCATTAGGAAACAAAACAGTCTTCCTTTCCTGTTCTGTACGTGAGGGAAAAAATGCCACCTTTGGTCTCATCAGAAGAGGTCTGCCGTGTTTCTTTTAATAGAATACTCTTCTGAAAGACATGAACACACTGCAGTCACTACTTGTTGGCCAGCCACCAAGTGTTTTGATGTGATTTTGTGTCCGGCACCAGCCTTCTGTTATTAAATTCATACTTCTCTAAGCATTAGCTTCAGGATAAGATGTTTAAAAAAAATCCAACCCTGTACTCAGCATCAACTCTAACTAGCTGTCTGAAAAAAGAAACAATTACGTTTATGGTTTTTTTGCTCGTGTGCAGAACAGATGATCCAACATCACAGATCTTGCCCTTTTCTTTCCTCCTTACACTGCCTCTCAGAATCTATCAGCACAGTGGGAGCCCCTGGCCGTGTGCCATTGCTCACACAGTTGGTGAATGGCAAAGATCATCCCCTAGAGCGCACAGGGTCATTATCTGGAGAAGGGATGCAGTTTTCCTGCAGATCCTGGGGACAATTGCCTCTGTGGATTTGCTCCCTATTTCTGTTGACACTCATTCATGACCCACGGCTTCTAAATTCGTACCTCTGCTCCTATTGTATGGCTCCTGCAGAACTTGAAAAAATATTTAATCAGAATGTAGTCAGGTCTAATTTTAAAGTGCCAAGGCTTTTGTTTAATGTTGAAAAGCATGGACGAGCTTAGAAACTGACCAAAAGATATTATCAGGAGTGTAAGATAACTGGAAGTAAAATAGTTGTTTGCCTTCATTTGGTTATATAGATGAGAAAGAATATAGCGGTCTCTTCTTGTATTAATTTTAGATTATTTTATAACCATAATAACCATTTTAGCTAAAATCAGTATAAAAAGAAAATCAGGTAAAAAGAAATTATTTTAGCTAAAATCAATGTAAAAATCAATGTGAAAAAATTCAGTGTAAAATAAGACTTTAAGAGTTTAAAGACGTTCCTCTAGCTTGTGTTAGTATTACATTGATTATTATTACATAAAACCACGTAAAGATACGTGAATTAAAACATAATTGCATATAATTTAAACAGAAACATTGATAATTATGAAATAAAATTTGTAAAAGTGAAAAAAGAAAGGTTAAAATTTTATTTATCAAAAAACAAAGTGGAAGAATATCTTAATTGTTATGTAAGCCCAACTGTTCATTCATTCAGTAAGAACATATTGAATTCATGTAGCATGCTGGAGGCTATGCAAGTCACTACAGATACAGAAATGAATGAGGTGTATGTCTTGCCCTATATAAACTTACAGTTCAAGTGGGAAAGAGAGACAGAGAGACAAGGTAACAGGTAAACTGCTATATAACATGGTAAATGTAGTGAATGTCTGTTTAAGTCTCACTGTGCCCAGGATATTAGAAAACAAATGGGGAATAGTTACATAGATACTTTGTTTCTGCCTGAGGAATATGGATCTTACTGGAGAGTGTGTTAGTGAAGTGGAGATAGGTGTGGGTGGGCAGATGCCAGGAGAGTTCTTTCAGAGGCTTTTAAGGAGTGTGGTCCTTAAGAACAGATAGAGTGTTGGTTACCAGAATAGCGGAAGATGTATTTGAGATAGGTCATGGAGAAAGAACACCAGAACTCAGTGAAAGTGAAAAACAAAGGCACTTGCATAGTTGGCTTACAGAAATAGGCAGATAGCTTTGTTACTGACTGTGATGGAGAAATTACACATTTCCTTGCAGTGTTGCCAAATTAATCTGCTTGTTTCATCATTAGGTAGAACATAATCTGCTCAGTGTCATCTGAACGATACAGTGATGTTGTCTTCTTTTCTCAATTCTATGTGTTCCTGACACATGTAGGATACCCCCTAATCTGCCCATAATAATAGTCTGACAAATTTTAGAAATGTATGAGTTAACCTCTACTCAGTTTATGCTATAACTAATTCCAAAGTCTTTCCTAAGAATATAAAAAATCCTAGGAGATAGTAACTTATTAAGACATTTCTAAATCTTAATATTTTAGCTGATATGCATTGTTAGATTATAACTGGGCCACCTATAAGAGAGATACGTTTTGAATATGGACAGACGTCCATAGCTAAAGTATGGATGACCCTTAAGGAATGAAGGTCAGGATGAAATATGAATAATTAAAACAATTAAAGTTTTCCCATGGATGACTTCTGTTTGGAATATCCAGGAAGGACAGCTGCGTCAAATCACCGTGGGGGCCTCAAGACCATTGCAGTGTCCTTAGTCCTTAACTGCAGTTAAATGTTAATGATAAATATCATTTGGAAGTGGGGTCAGAACAAGAATTACAGCAAGTTTCGTATGTTTCCAGGTGCCACTCCATATCCATATAATTCTAATTCTGGGGAAAAGAGAAAAAATGCATGTACAAATTTAACCAACCCTTAGAGATAAAGAATGTCAGAATTTTCTTTCCAGGATTTGCCATATGTCTCTTTCCTGATAGGGAATTCCTTTCATAAATAGATTATGCCATGGTACACCACACCACTTACACAGGTAATGACGTTTCCTACTCATAGGAAAAAGACACCCATTAGAAGTACATGCATTTTACCATGGAGATGATATATATAAATGTGACATTTCCTGAATGTAACTATTGGTAGACATATCTGAGAACAAGTAAAATCTATACAGTGTTTAGTTTTTTTTTTTCCTCAGAACGATGGAATTCTTAAATCCAAGATGTTTCCCGTATTGAATTCTACTCCAAAATAAAGCTCTATAAATGTCACTGAGACAGAATCTACATCTTCAGCACCTTACAGGAGAGTCTCTTAGCCATGCCCATGGTACCATGCATGCGGCTGGGTCCAATAACAGTTAGTAAACTGATGCCATGGACCACTTAGTGATTTGTTGGTTCACCCAGAGGGTTGAATATTCTGGAATCAGAAGGGCCTATGTGCCGAATTCAGGAGACAGCTAAGTTTTGCATCATACTTTCATATACTTCCCAGTGATATGGGAAGTATATGAAAGTATATTCCCAGTATGAGATAGAATCTCTGAGACTTCCTCAGAGCTACTTTGAGCTCTGGATAGGATGTTTAACTCTCCTGATTTGGTCATGGGGACTGCAAATAGGGAAGAGTTGAATAATTCTATTTTCTGTCACAGTCTTGCGCAGGGTTTCTCAAACTTGATTCTCAAGTACTGATAACTGGGACCAGATAATTCATTGTTGTGTTGTACCATGCAGGATGTTTAACAGCACCCCTAGCCTCTACTCACTAGATGCCAGTGACACTCCACACACAGTTGTGACAACCAAATACGTGTTCAGACATTACCAAATGTGCCCTGGGGTGGGGGGAATAATCCCCACTTGACAACCACTGGGCTAGCAGAAGGCTGAAGGAAAAATTTTTCAGGTTGCAAGAGGTTTGCATTAAGGACATGACTAAGGATCTTGCTCTATAAGAAATATAAACAATAACTCAGATTTAGGGGCCCTGTCATGTGTCCCAGTCCTCCTTTGTGCATGTCTTACTTAGCTATTCTTATTAATATACCATGATCCTTGGTTTTCTTATTTTCTTGCCCATTATTTTACATATAATAAGAATTTAATCACTGTTGGTGAGTTAATGAATGAATATGGTAAATACAATTTAATATTATAACTTTGGGGTTGTGGCTGGGTGTTTCCTTTTCTAAGGATCCTTGCAGAATCAGATATATAACAATGGAGAGCAGGCCACAGCCATTTAAAAGTTGTTCCAAGAGATGTTCTTCATTATCAGGTATCCAGTGCTTGTCATGTGCTAAATATCCTACTATCTGCAAACACAATACACCGTTGACTTTTCTTAAGAACCTTACTGTCTAAAAAGGGAAAAATTGCTGAACACTACAGGTGGAATATTTATCTCATAAAAGGGATAAAGAAGTTACATAAACCCATAAAATGAGGAAGGGGTTATACCTCCACATCACTAGTCAGTACTTGGAGGTCCCAGATCTAGAAAATAATGGGGTATACCCATTTGGTATCCAGAGCTCTTGAAGTTTCTAGGATCCTGAAGGGATTTCATCTGGAGCACAGATGCATAAATATGGGCCTCCAGCTCCAAACTGATGGTGAAGGTTTCATCTTTGCAACGTCTTTTGTGGGTACTCTAACAAAGAGCTAATACTGATAAGTACCTGTGATGACAGGGCTCAGAGAGCCTCTTGGTACACACACCTCATATTATACTCACAACAACCTTGCAAGGTAGGTGTTATCAGTGCTAATTTGCTAATGAGGGAGACAAGGGCCGAGATCTTTAGGAAGAGACAGATGAAATTCCAAAGATATCTTCTAACTCTGCACTACTTCCTGCCACGCCCCACCAATATGGTCTCTTTTTGTTTAATCAGCCATCAGAGCTTCTGATCCTATACTATGCTAGATATTGGGAATATAAAGAAAAATAAGACTTGGCAGCTGCTCCCAAAGATGTCACAGTCGAAACAGAAAAAGTGGTGGGAATAGGTACAGATAGATATGAAATAAGTGTGCACCAAGTGCTTGTGTGAAGTAGTGGGAAGCATGCTGTTTCTCAATCACCGTTCTAAGAAGCATGTAGTGCTTTGTCTATAAGCGTGATCCTACTCATTAGAAACTTCAGAGAATGCCATTAACTCAGTGAGAGCAGCTACTTTCTTGCCCTCTTTTAGTAATTTAATAGGGAGTTAATAAAATTAATTACTTTTGTTTAGGGGGAAGTAAGTTGTGTTTTAACTTACAGCATTAATTCATCTTTTTGCACACATACTCTGCTGTACATTTATTTTGTGCTTTCCATTTTAAGAGTTTAAAAGGGGATTCCATATTTGGGTCCCTTTCCACAATCTTGTGGAAGCTTTTCTCTCCTATCTTTTTCTTTCTCCTTTTTCTCTTTCTCTGCCTAAATAAATCACTTTCTACAAAATAAATAAATAAATAAATAAATTTTAAAAAAGAGTTTAAAAAAAAAAACAGTTTTGATGTGCAATGAGGGTAGACACATACTGTCACACCATACCTCATCAACGCAAAATGAAGCCGGAGAGCATTTTCAGGAAGGGGAACAGCAAAGCACACATGATATCCAACTCTCGTTTCCAAAAAAAGACACATTAAGGCTACAATAAAAAGATGTGAGCAACCACATCACACTGGGCACTTCCTGGTGAGAGAAAGGTGCTGTTAGAATGGGAGCTGCTGTGGGTCCTTGTCCAGGAGCAGTCGTTTTACTGTGGAGCAAACTCAGAGCTGCAGAGCCAGCTGCTTGCTGGGAAGGGAATGGGTTTGTCTTCCCATGGTGTTTAAATGCTATTTGTAGGAGTAATTTTAGGGTTGTTATCTGAATGTGGGAAGATGAGTAAAGTGTTCTCTGTAGAGCAGATGCAGCTTTTGCTTCTCCAAGAGCACACTTACATCGATTCCTATTTGCCTCGTCTTATGTTCCCCCTTCTCACTGCCATTTATTATTCAGTCCATTTTCCCTTGCTCCTTCATTGCTCATTTTGATCTTTGTCATCCTCCCTTTCATTTTTGTTGCTCTGCCTAGTCCTTAAAATTTGTATGAAGGCGGTTTGTGCTTTTATTTTCAAAATGTGTTGATATTCAATTGTCCTCATAGGATTTCAAGCCGAACTAAAAAAATGTCGAGAAAAAGAAAACTAAACTCAACTTTGTCAAACTTTCTAAAACTTCTTTTTGAGAAAAGGGAAAAGGTTTGGGTCAGTTCTTATTCTTACCTGAACAGTTTTCCCATCCGCATAGTCAGCATAAGGAATGTGAAAAGATTTAGGGGCATACAGTCAGGGTTATGAATAATTCAAATATACATTAAGAATGCAGACCTTTTAGAGCAACCAGTAGGTTTTATGGAGAGTGTTGGAAAAACACTAGGGAATGAAAACAAATATCAATTCTTTTCCCTTTTCCAATTACAAATCACAAAGTACCCTGGAACCAGGATTCAGATCCTGTTTCTAAAACAGAAGTCAAATTGAACCACAGTAGTAAGCAGAATTTCTTGCTTTTCCATTATCTTTTTATAGCCATCATTATGTACCTTAAGTTTTTTATAAATAACCACATAAAATTTGCCAACTTTTTGGAATTCTAAAAATTATTTGCATTTTGGCATTTACACTGATTTTATTTTTGAAATATACATACTTATTTTAGGTACACGCATTTAGATACATCCAGTTTTCAAGAAAATGTAATCATGTCCATTTTTATAATAAACTAAACAAAAAATGAATTTTTGGAAAAGAGGGGGTTACTAATTGTGGGAAGGCCCAGCAATGTTTTCTTCCAAAACCTAATGCGATCATGTTGCATAGGGATCCCTGTCACCACAATGTAATTATTACTGCCTTGACACATTCAGTGCGATTGAAAATTTATTTTAATGTTATTCCTCTTCTACCTGGTTCCATCTGTGATTACATCAATCTTAATTCCTACCCTACCACATACTGGCTATTCAATAAATGTTTAGCCTTTTACTTCTTCCTTGAATCTGTCTTACAAGGGTTCAACTTTGAAAATATTTAAAAGGCCATCTATAATTTAACATAGAAAACTTATTTTTCTTTTAATGTTGACAAATAGGCAGACCTTTGTTTCAGTCCCCAAAGCACTCTTGGGTTCTCATTTGTTTGGAATCTATCAGCTTTTCAAAAGAAAATTATACATATTTTAAATATTTAATGTCTTTTAAAATGTCCTTTCTACAAGATTAAAGTAAAAAAATAACTATTTTAAACCTCATCTAGGCCATTTTCTCTGAATAAAAATATCCTTTGTAGGAGACCTTACATATTCATTGATGTGTGGTTAGGTGAATTCTTCCATTAAAATCCTGGAAACCATATTAAATATGTGAAAGTCCTCAGACAGCCCTGGAATCTGCCACATAATACATTGCTGTAACTAACTAAAATTAATGTGGGGGAGAAGTTATAGAGTAAGTTACAGAGTTCTTGCTTTTTCTTCTCTAGTGAGATTCTGAGAAAGTCATCCAACCTGGATAAGGACAGCAATTTATCATTCCAGAGCACCCAAGTTCCAGAAAGAAGGCATGCATCACTAGGTAAGCTATTTTCTTCTGCAGAGTTTAGAACAAGCCTTATGGAAAAGTAAAGGCCTAATCTTTGAAAGGTTTATACTTTAAACTTTTCAAACAAAGATGGAATGCTTAGAATATCCCTGAGAGGTCTAAATGTTCCTCACGGTTGCCTGAGTATGGCAGTGCAATTATGCAAAAGTATTGAGAATAATTAGAAATTAAGTTCTTACTGAAATACTCTATAGGAGCAAAAGCCAACACGTTGAGAATTGCACCGTTTCCCAGAACTGACTCTGGCCTCGTTAGTTGTCTGCAGTTAGGTAATGCTGGGATGGTTTAGAAAGCCCATTAATAAAAATTATTGGAAAGAATCTCAGAGGTTTATCCAGGTTTTCCATTTTACAGGTGAGATATATGAGGCTTAACAAAGTTAAGTGCTGTATCTACAGCCATACAGCAGAGCTGGCATTAGAAGGACTTCTAGGCCTGTGCTCTTTCAGATGTACACTTCTTCCTCAGATACTTAAGGCTCAGTATCACAGTCTTCAGTGTGACTGTGGATTTGCTTCACATCTAGGCCAGTAGCTCTCAACTTTTCACATGCAGAGAATCTTCTTGAGTTGCTCCCACAAAATATGGGTTCCCGAGCCTTAGGCGCAAGGGATTCCATTGCAAGCAGACTTGAGAAAGTCTGATTAGAAGCCACATGTTAAAAACAAATGCTTGAAACAGCAGGACTGGTTAACATTCATTTGACAAATACTTATTAGGTCCCTAATACTAGTAGCCACTGTTTCAGAGGCTGGGGATATATTAGCGAATAAAACAAGATTCCTGTATGTTGAAGTATGATTGGCCCTCTGGATAAAAAGGGAGTTTCTTTTAAAAAGCCATGGGGTATTTAAGGCTTTATGATATTAAATAGCAGTCCAATACAAGTTGATGGAGCAAGTAAAAAAAAGTCTTGTGTTAATGTAATAGAAACATGGTGGTAAATGGTTTTGAGGAGTTAATGTTCTGTTGTGAATGATCTGTGGGTGTTTGGCTGAGTAGGTTAAAGCACCGTAGAAATAAGGTCATAATGTTATGGTCCAGTAAGCTTTGCTTTGCTTGGTAGCTACAGATTATGTTTCTCACTCTGGCCAGTTACCTCACATATATATATTGCTGTAGTCTAAAGGAATCAGATGGCAAATTCTTTAGCCTCATGGGCACTAAAATAAAGCCTAGACCCTACTGATGATGAGTCACTGGTACCATTGAAGATTAAGATTCTTTGCTCTGAGGATGACAAAAGACTTCTGTGTTAAATTTATAAAAGTCAACATACTGGCTTAATGAATATCTATGTTATAGATATGAATGTAGTCTTCTAGCTAATGCTCCAAACCCAGCAAATTCTGCCACATCATAAATAAATAATACCAGATGAAGACACATTGGGAATTACTTAGAGTATACTGTAGTCCAGGCTAATTGCTTTATCCCATTTATTTGATCTAAAATATTATTCAGAAACCACTTTGAGGAGAGAATTTATTATTCTAAGCAGATTTCAGCTTCTCAATTGGATAATTAAAATAAAAGACCATTATCACCAGATGTGCATTGGCAGATCCTTTGAATAGATGTTGGATATGATGGATCTATGGAGCTAGTGTGGGCACCTCAAATCCTCCAGGCCTGCACAGAAATGATTCGGTTTATTGGGCAATAATATTGGTGATGAAGTTTAATGTTGCAAATGGGAATGAAAGCAAATGACATCTAAATGATTAGAAAAAAAAGAAGAACAGACCAAAGCCATCACAGTTTTATATGAAAAGAAAAACTTATGGAATTTGCCATTTTTCCAGTATAAAACTTGCATGGAAGAGGCGTATTTGAGCACAACTTTGCTGTGGGGTATATGAGGTCACAAGTGATATTTATGGATTCTCATGTGATCCTGCCCATTTGTGGTGTGTGTGTGTGTGTGTGTGTGTGTGTGTGTGTAATGCTAATCTGTTCCTTCTATGATTACAGCCACAGTATTCCCCAGTCCAAGATCTGATTTGGAAAGCCCTGGAACAGACACTTTCAATGGCAGTCAAGTGCTTGCACGAATTCTTGGCTTGGAAAAGGTAACTTGATTCAGTTTTGTGATGGATAGAGTGATTCAACATAGGCCTTTTAGGTTAATAAAAGGATCTCTCAAATAGCAAGATGTTTGGAGTACCTTTCCTATTTAGTTTCCAATACAAGTTGATGGAGCAAGTAAAAAAAAGTCTTGTGTTAATGTAATAGAAACATGGTGGTAAATGGTTTTGAGGAGTTAATGTTCTGTTGTGAATGATCTGTGGGTGTTTGGCTGAGTAGGTTAAAGCACCGTAGAAATAAGGTCATATTTAGAGTAGTATCTCAGGCAACTTCCTTTCTTAGGAACTCTTCAATAAACAGCTTAATTTTAAGACATTCTGAATTCCTTAACATCTTGAGTATTTATTTACTTCCCTGTTAAGTCCCTTAATTGAACTTAAAGTTTTCATTTAATAAGAAATTAGGGCGGCATTATATGTGATGTTTTAATTTTCTGAAGCAGGAAAGAAAAAAAGACCAAATGAAGCTATAATGCTCTTCAAATTTGCTGCCTCACCCATACTAATCAAGTCTTGGGAAAAATTAGAGCTAAGGAAAATATTGCCTCAAAGTAGGAAAATCCTTTTTCTTAGCATATTTTAGAGAGCTTACCTATGGATTTCTCTGTTTCCTAGAGATCATCCACTTTAAGATTTCCCAGATTGCAAGATAATGACCATAATCATATCAGAGGTGTAAACTGGCAGCCTGTGAGCTAAATGTGTATGTGAGTGTGTGTGCAGAGATTTTAGGAAATTGAATGTGAATGCCTGTAGGCATAACAGGTACTTTTTGTAACTACAATCCCCACTTCTCCTTATTGTCTTTCATCAGGCCAGATTCATATATTTAAGTTACTTTGCTGGTCCCATAGGTATTTAAGTCCTGTTTTATGTGCTCATTAGAAACGAAAAGACATCATTTTCAACATTTTTCATTAGAAATACTATTCTGTCTCTCTCCCCCCCTCACCTCTCTTCTTTCCTTCCCCCATCACCTTCACACACACACATACACACACACACACACACACACACACAGGCATTTTTAATAATATATCTATGTCTTATATGGTAACCATTTTCTTTGATCTGATCATGAGACATGTCTGTAATGTTTATTAACCATAACCACTGCTACTTAATATGTCTTTGTTAGTTATACTTAAATTAACATTCTGTATAACTGAAGCATCTTAATAAACTGAGTTATATAAGTGAGCCAAAGGCCAGCACAAAAAGGGACTCCAGGAAAAGGCATCACACTCATCAACCCTGCCCATGCTGGCCAAAATAGAGGACTTTCAATTTGTCCAATCTAGACATTGAAAGTCTAGTTTACATAATATTGGAGGTTTCTAATGTTTTTTTGGTCTGGCATAGAAGTCCCTCAGCATTCCCAGTTAATTCCAGTCTAAAGCCTCCCCCAGACAAGTACAGTGTATAAATTAGAGAATGTTGTTCTATTCCATTCTAATTCTTACATTTTGGTTCCTAGAAGCAGACAGTCTTGGATTGGATCAGATAAATTCTTTAATATCTAGAAAAGCAATGTCATTCTCCAAAATGCTAACTTTATTGTATTGAAACTCCCAACTTCTCTTTCTCATATGGAGTAGAATTTCAGAATTTTGTGAGGCAGCACAGAGTCATATATCCAGGGGAGATAAGCCAAAAATGAGATTTCTATGTATGGATACATATTTTTAGAGTAGTTGGAGCAGGGAAGGGCTGTAAAAATGAGGATGACATATTGATGCCTGTGTCAGCAATCTCTCTGATTCCTCTTTCTTTCTCTTTACTGCTTTCTGCAACACTTGCAAGAATGAGTAGAGAAATCATTTTTGGGTGAGTTTATGTGGAATGTTAGAAAAGAGATATGGATGAATGACTAGAAGGCCTAACACTTTTATAGTACATCCTAGATAAGTGGATTCTGTCTTGTTCCATTACTTTTAGAATTTGAGTCACTAGAAGGTAGCGTGTAGATTTTGTAATGTACACTTAACAGGAGGATGAAATTGGCTTCACCTCATGGAGTTATAAGAATTAATTATTAAGATGGACCCCTTAAGTCTGACAACTATCATCAGCTCTGTAAATATCTGAACAACTTCATAATGGTAAATATAATAAATATTATAGGAAAAATACTGCTACATCTGTGACTGGCCTGCATTATGAAATAGATAGGGGAATTATGATTCCCTTATGAAAATGATTTCCAATGACTACTTTTAGTAGTTATGCCTACTATTACATATTTTCATATATATGTTTTCCTTTTTCTATGTATAAGACCTAGATAGAAGAATTGCTTTGCAAATAAAGCAATCTGTATTTATACTCTTTGTAAATAAACACTGTTCATCCTAAGAATAGGCCTTGAAGCTCCTTCTGTTGGAAGTCTTCCAAAGATCACAACCAGTTTCTCATGAGTGTCATGAAGAGTTAGGATACCTGAGTTTCTGCTGCTCAATGTCTAGGAAAAGTGAATACGATTTTTATGCATGAAGATTTTTGTAAGAAAAGACTGTGCTTTGAGGTTTTCTGGTCAGAGACAAGAAATGAGTTCAGTCAAACAAATTAAGTAAATTATTTAAATCATGATAATAACAAGCATTTACCACTTTCATGCATTCACTCTATAAGTTCTCATGGGTAAACCGTATGTATTTTATTGCTATATTAATAGCTGCTATAATGAAGGACCTCAAAATGGCTGTTTTGAAGACAGGTTAGATTCCTTGAAGACTAGAATATTTTAACATTTACATTTATTAACGTTCTTATTTTACTCTTCTCACACATGCTTTTAGCTATTAAAGCAAAATTCAACTTCAGAAGATATACGAAGAGAACTGTGTGATACCTATCCAGGATACGTTGTGGATAATGCCTTCTCTTGGACTTTTCTAGGAAGAAATGTTTTTACCAAATTTTGTCTTTCTAACATGACCCTTTTAGAGTCTTCTCTCCAAGAACTAAACAGACAGTTCTCCCAGGTAAGTGTAGATTTATTAATATAATCAAGATCTCATAAACAATAGAGGGAGATGTTTACTGTTTCCATTCTTTGGTCCACAAAGTGACTCATGTTGAGTCACTTTGAGTCACTTTGTGGAGCAAAGAATGGAAACAGTAAACATCTGTTTACTGTTTGCCCTCAAAGGGCAAATCTATAGCCCATGAGGACTGGGAAATGTTGACTGGAAAATTTGCTCACCTTAGGCATGTCTTTCTCACATAGACATTTGCACACAAAGTTTAATCTTAAGTATTATTACCTATTTAATGTGAAATATTGAAATGATTTCAATGGTAAACCGAAAATATTACATTATGGTTAATGCGGACACAACTTCATAAATAAAATATGACATTCCTCTTCAGTAAATGAAGTTTGATTTTTTTCTCTGAGACCTTTAGATGAGATTATTCAGACTATGATATAAGTTTAATAAGTAAACTATCACAGCTGTTTAACTATCAGAAGTTAGAATAATAGGTAAAATCTTTTTATTTTTCTCACTGAATTCAAGCCTTGTGTGAAAAGCTAATTTTCCTTTAATTGTGAATTTTAAAAAACTTTTAGGTTCAGGGGCATATCTTACAGGTTTGTTATGTAAGTAAACTCATGTCACAGTGGTTTGTTGTATAGATTATTTTGTCACCCAGGTACTAAGCCTAGTACTCAACAACTATTTTTTCTAATCCACATCCTCCTACCTTTCTTTACCCTCAAGTAAGTCCCAGTGTCTGTTGTTCCCCTCTTTGTGTCCATGTGTTCTCATCATGTAGCTCCCACTTATAAGTGAGAACATATGATATTTCATTTTCTGTTACTGCATAGTTTGCAAAGGATAATGGCCTCCAGCTCCATCCATGTTTCTACAAAGGACGTCATCTTGTTCTTTTTTATGGCTGCGTAGCATTCTGTGGTGTATATGTACCACCACATTTTCTTTATCCAATCTGCCATTGATGGGCATTTAAGTTGATTCCATGTCTGTTTTGTTGTTTGTTTGTTTTTTGAGACAGAGCTTCAGGGTGATTCTGTGTCTGTTATTTTTTGTGTATGTGTTTTGTTTTGTTGTATTTTGAGACATGGTTTCACTCCATTCCCCAAGCTGGAGTGCAGTGGTGTGATCTCAGCTCACTGAAACCTCCACCACCCGGGCTCAAGTGAGTCTCATGCCTCAGCCTCCTGAGTAGCTGGAACTACAGGCACAGGCCACCATGCCCAGCTCATTTTTTTTTTGGTATTAGTAGAGATAGGGTTTCACCATGTTGGCCAGGCTGGTCTTGAACTCCTCATCTCAAGTGACCCACCTGCCTCAGCCTCCCAAAGTGCTGGGATTACAGATGTGAGCCACTGCACCCGGCCGATTTCATGTCTTTGTTATTGTGAAAGTGCTGCAGTGAACATATGTATGCATATGTCTTTATAGTAGAATAATTTATATTCCACTGGGCATATACCCAGTAATGAGATTGCTGGACTGAATGCTAGTTCTGTTTTTAGGTCTTTGAGGAATCACCACACTGTTTTCCACAATGATTAAACTAATTTATATTATCACTAACAGTGGTATTATAAATATTCCCTTTTCTCTGCAACCTCACTGGCATCTGTTACTTTTTGGCTTTTTGGCTTTTTAATAACAGCCATTCTGACTGGTGTGAGATGGTATCTCATTGTGGTTTTAATTTGCATTTCTCTATGATCAGTGATATTGAGTTTTTTTTTTCATATGCTTGTTGGCTGTAGGTATATCTTCTTTTGAAAAGCATCTGTTTGTATCCTTTGCCCACTTTTTAGTGGAGTTGTTTTTTTCTTGTAAATTTGTTTAAATTCCTTACAGATGCTGGATATTAGATCTTTGTCAGATGCATATATCCTCCCATCTCATAGGTTGTCTGTTTACTCTGCTGATGGTTTCTTTGCTGTGTAGAAACTCTTAAGTTCAATTAAATCCCATCTGTCAACTTTTGCTTTTGTTTTTATTGCTTTTGGCATCTTTATCATAAAATATTTACCATTTCGTGTGTCTAGAATTGTGTTTCCTAGGTTGTCTTCCAGGGTTTATATAATTTGGGCTTTTACATTTAAGTCTTTAATCAAACTTGAGTTGATTTTTGTGTATGGTGTAAGCAAGGGATCCCGTTTCATTCTTCTGCATATGACTAGCCAGTTATCCCAACACCATTTATTGAATAGGGAGTTCTTTCACCATTGCTTGTTTTTGTCACCTTTGTTGAAGTTCAGATGGTTGTAGGTGTATAGCCTCATTTCTGGATTTGCTATTCTGTTCCATTGGTCTATGTGTCTGTTTCTGTACCAGTACCTTGCTGTTTTGGTTACTGTAGCCCTGTAGTATAGTTTGAAGTTAGGTAACGTGATGCCTCCAGCAAGAAGTTAAACTTTGTTAAAACAATATATCCCTCCCACCAAAATATTATACATTAGAAGCAAGAACACTCTACTATGGAGTGTTAGTGACTGCATACATTAGTATTTTTTTATTTTAATTTTAAGTTCCAAGATATATATGCAGCACAAGCAGGTTTGTTACACAGGTAAACATGTGCCATGGTGGTTTGCTGCATCTGTCAACCCATCACCTAGGTATTAAGCCAAGCATGCATTAGTCATCTATCTTGATGTTCTTCCTTACCCACCACCCTTCGACAGGCCCCAGTGTGTGCTGCTCCCCTCTGTGTGTCTATGTGTTCTCATTGTTCAGCTTCTACTTACAAGTGAGAACATGCGGTATTTGGTTTTTTTGCTCCTGTGTTAGTTTGCTGAGGATAATGACTTCCAGCTCCATACATGTCCCTGCAAAGGACATGATCTCATTCCCTTTTTTCTGGCTGCCAAAGAGTTCCAGGGTGTATAGTACTGTATTTTCTTTATCCAGTTTATCATTGATGGCATTTTGGTTGATTTCATGTCTTTGCTATTATGAATATTGCATACACTAGCCTTACACAGCAATGGTAAAAATAAGACACCAATAATCTACATTTAATGAAACCCCGTATAAAATGAGAGGTCACCAGAAAAGTTCAAAATTGTCTTGAAATTGTATAGACATCAATAATTAAAATATGTCTAGATCTAGTATTTTCCCTTTGATTTTTTGAATTTTTATTGTAATTTCTTTGAAGTATGGAGTGCTTAAATAATCCTTTAGTAATCTAATTGGGTTTTGAAAGTAACCCAGTTGAAGGTACAGTTATAATAACCCCCAATCCAATGTAAAGCACTTACAATAATTTTTTAACAAAATTGGCAGTCATGCAGAGTAGAATATGTGGTAAAAAAGACATTGTTCAAAATCACATAGCAGTAAATATAATATGTAATTGTAATAGTAAATATATTTGTAAATATAATTGTTATAGTAAAGACTTTCCTGACTTTCACATATATGTATACATATACAATTATATATATATATATATATATATATATATATATATAAAACATATATTTATTAATCTATCTATAGCTCTACCAATCCATGTATTGGTTTTAGGAGTACTCCACCCAAATACTATAACATCTAGTAGTAAGTATAGGGAAGATATATCCACAACTCATAAACCAAGTCCTAAGGAAAAAAAAAATTACTCAGAACTAATTTTTATTTTAGGAACTTAATTTTAATTTCCAAATATATAATATGAAATATTTTATACAAATACAGCTTTGTTAACCAAACTTTGTGCCAATTTCTGGAGCTACAGGGAAAAGATCCAATTATGTTTAAAAATATTAAAAATAGTTGCTGGTTTTCTAAATAAAAGATTGACTTCAAACTGAAGGAAGAGCTAAAAGAATTGCTTATGTAAAAATCTAGATTTTTGATGCTTTAAAAACAGTAAACCATGTGATTACAAATGTTAAAGTCTCATTTTACTCTGCGGTTTTATTTTTTAAGCTATCAAGTGACCCCAACAATCAGAAGATAGTGTTTCAGGAAATAGTCAGAGTGCTGTCTTTCTTCTCACAAGTGCAAGAGCAGAAAGCTGTGTGGCAGCTTCTCTCTAGTTTTCCAAATGTGTTTCAGAATGACACATCACTAAGCAATCTATTTGATGTTCTTCGAAAGGCAAACAGGTAAGAAAATGTAAGAATTAAATGTAATATTAGTGTTCACAAAGAAGTCTTTAAAAAAATGTCACCTGTGATAATTACTGTTAGGTGGTTATTTAAACACAGAAAAAATAGTCCTTCAGCCCTTTATTGCAGATTTAGCAACTAAGATGAGTGTATTCGTTAAGCAAAGAAGAAACACACTGTGGTCATTGAGGTTATGGAAGTGTCCATGAGGAACTGATCCTAACTGTTGTATTGTTACTGGGTATCACAGAGCTTCTAAGAATGAGGTGTATAGCTGGACCAATGGTATATTGCAGCAATGACTCCAGCTCGTTCAGGGACAACCTAAGCTCTATGCATCTAAAATTTAAACCATCCAGGAATAAAATACCTCATTGAGTTTTGTTTGGTGCCATCCAATATAAAACAACCTTCTTGGTAAGAGTTTTGCTCCAAGCCACCTCACAGAGGTTGGCCTCCCTCGTGTGTGGTCAGCTTGTAAAATGATCTTTCCAAGCCTGCATTATCAGTTAGCTTTGGTATGTATGTTACAAAGATTTTAAAACTTTTGTAGCAGAAACCCCTTTAAAGGTGACTTTATTCGTAAAAGAGATGTGGGCATGGCCAGTACTCCAAGTTTAATGAATAATACTTAGATTTTGACTGTCCTGTATAGCTAATTTGAAAATGTGCCTTAAAAATTCCAACTACTGCATTAATGATGTTCGATTATTAAGTGCCTATTACATGCCAGACATGCTACCAAGATGTTTGTATGCATTATCTCATTGAATCTTACAAGAGACATTATTTATTTTGTAAATTAGATAACAGTCACAAAAAATAAGTATTTGCAGATCATGCAGCTAGAAGGGTTTACAACTGGGTTTTCTAACTCCAGAACCCAGGTTGCCTCTCTTATATGTCACTAATAGCATGATGTACTCTATTTTATATGTCTAAGGCATCAGGGGAGATTGTTTTTTACTTTTGGAATGCTTTTAAGAACTTATATCTGTTCAAAAACCTTATAATAAGCCCTTGTTTTGATATAGTAATCTCATTTGATTCTCAAAACTGTTTTGACATGGAGACAACAGGTTCCCATTTTATAGAAGAGGAGACAAATCCTTATGGAGTCAAATTACTTCCCCAAGGTTCTATAGCTAGTACATGGCAAAGCCAGGGCCTGAACTCAAAGATTCGAATCTCAGTTCTATACTCTTTCCATGATAACATACCATAACTGAAATATAGAAGAAACAAGATGTTAGGAAGGTTGATTGTCTATGTTAATCCTCATTTTATCTCTTAGGAAAATGTTCACTCACTCAGAATTTTGACATTTCATCCTTTTCCTCCTATTTGTGTTCTGTTTTAGAAAGCAATAGGTGAATCTGTAAAAGGAGAAGGGGAATTATTTGAATTGTATGGTGTAGCAGTGAAAAGAGTCAAAATGATATTCAAACCACAAATAAGGTATCACTACACACTCACTAGAATGCGTAAAATGTTGAAAATGGATAATTCCAAGTGTTAGCAAGAACATAGAGTAACTGAAGTGCTCAGATATTACAAGTTAGCATGGAAAACAACACAGTCATTTGAAAAACTGTGACAGCTTCTAATGAAATTAAACAGTTGATCCATATGAGACTGCATTCTACTCTTGGGTATTTACCCAAGAAAATGAAAATATATGCCCATATGAAGACTTGTATGCCGATGTTTATTTCTTCATAATAGCTAAAAGTTGATTGGGGTAATTAAATATCTATAAATAAAATGGCAAAACAAATTGTGGTTTATTCATATATTAAAATGCAACACAACAATAAAAATGAACAGATTATAGAGTCACACAAGGTAAATAAGTCTCATTAATATTATGCTGGCAAAAACATCAAAACAAAAAATATGTGCTGTATATGTAGATAGCGTAGCATCCTATTTATAGAAAGTTCTAGAATTGAAAAAATTGTAGAGTTAGAAATCAAATCAGTGGATTTAGGAGGAGCTGCATTAGATAAATTTTCTGGGATGATGGAAATGTTTGTATCTTAATTGGCATGGTGGTTACATGTGTGTATATGTGTCAAAACTTACAACTTTACTTTGTACCTCATAAGTTTATACAATTAAAAATTATCACTTTACAACTTTAGAAAAACTCAATGAATTATACACCTAATATAGGTGCATCTTATTGTATTTAAATTATGCCTCAATGAAATTTGATTAAAAAATCAACAACAGCAACAACAAAAATTCCACAAAATAATATTTAGTAAAAGACAGAAGATCTAAAAATACTCTAGGCATTATTTTGGTGGAGCAAATTACACTGGGAAAAACACTGTGCTGTGGCTATTTTATTTTAACAACAACCTCTAATCCAAGTGCTGCAGCTATTTTAATTCCCTTTAAATTTTAAAATAAAATTACCTCATATTTTGGCACTATGCAATAGAGTATACTGTCAAGTAATGATTATAAATGTAAAAGATTCTACATAATAATGAAAACAGCTTATTAATAAGTAGCTTCAACTTAGGCACCTTAGTAGAAAAAAAAATCATCAAATTAAAAATGGACAAAAGATCTTAATAGATACTTCTCAAACGAACACATGTAAATAGCCAACAGGTGTATTTTAAAAATGCTCAGCATCACTCATCATCAGGGATATGAAAAGCAAAACTACAATGCGATATCATCTAACTGCAGTTAGAATGGCTATGATCAAAAAGGCAAAAAAATAATGATAATAACAGATGCTGGCAGGGATGCAGAGAAAGGGAAGCTCTTGCACACCCTTGATGGGAATGTAAAGTGCAATAGCCATTGTGGAAAACAATATGGAGGTGCCTCAACAAATTAAAACAGCCACGCACACAAAGACAAATACTGCATGATCTCATTTTTATGAGGAATCTAAAAAAGTTGATCTCATTGAAGTACAATGTGGAATAGTGGTTACCAGAGGCTGTGTGAAAGGGGAGGATGAGGGAAGGTTGATCAAGGGGTAGAAAGTTACAATTAGATAGGAGGAATAAATTTTAGTGTTCTACTGCACAGTAGGGTGAGTGCAGTTAATACTAAGACATTGTATATTTCAAAATACTGGTAAGAGGATTTCAGATGTCCTCATCACAAAGAAATAATAAATGTTTGAGGCAATCTGATACATTAATTATAATAATTTGATAATTACACGTTGTATACATGTACCAAAATATCACACCGTACTCTCTATATATGAACAATTATGTTCATATATTAAAAATCAATTAAAAATAAAAAAAGAGACTGAGTGCAGTGGCCGATGCCTGTAATCCCAACCCTTTGGGAGGTGGAGGTGAGAAAACTGCTTGAGCCCAGGAATTCAAGACTAGCCTGGGTAATGGAGTGGGATACTATCTTTAATATATATATATATAGTATATATATTATATATATAGTATAGTATATATATAGTATAGTATATATATATTATATATATAGTATAGTATATATACATATTATATATAGTATAGTGTATATATATATTATATATAGTATAGTGTATATATATATAATATATCTATATATATATATAAAATATAGTGGGATACTATATATATATGTGTGTGTAATACATAGTATTCCACTATATTACCCATATATATATAATGTATTATATATTATATTACCCATATATTACATATATATGGGTAATGTACTGGGATATTATATGTTATATATATAGATAGTATCCCACTATATTATAGATATATATGTGTGTGTGTGTGTGTGTATATATATATATATACATATATATATATTACAGATAGTATCCCACTACATTACCCATATATATATATATAAATTAGCTGAGTATGGTGGTGCATAGTAGTCCCAGCTACTTGGGAGGCTGAGGTAGGAGGATTGCTTGAGCTTGGGAGTTTGAGGTTGCAGTGAGAATGTCACTGCACTCTGGTCTGGATGACAGAGTGAGGCTGTTTCAAACAAACAAACAAAAACGTAAAGAGAAATTATTATGAAGCAAATGGCATTTGACTTAAAAAATTATTTTATATTCACAAGAACAGTTAATATGAGATCTGCCCTTTTAACAAATTTTTAAATTGTGAGTATAGGTACAATGCTGTGAAGCAGGTCTTTAGAGCTGATTCATCTTGCTTAACTGAAACTCCATGCCTGGTCATGATCAACTCCCATTTCCCTTTCTAATCAGACCCTCGAAACCATCATTTGACTCATTGATTCTAGGAATTTGACTATTTTAGATACTTCTCATACATGAAATGTTGTAGTATTTTGCTTTGTGTGATCGGCTTAAGTGGTTATGCTTTATCATTCCACATAATGTCTTCAAAGTTCATCCATGTTATTGCATATTTCAAAATGCTTTTTTTTTAAGGCTGAATAGTATTCATTGTGTGTATATACTACATTTTCTTATTCATTTATTTGTTGATGGACATTTAGTTTATCTCCACATTTTGGCTATTGTGAATAGTGCTGGATGAACACAGCAGTACTACTATTTCTTCAAGATTCTGATTTCAATTCGTTTGGATAAGAATCCAGAAGTGAGATTGCTGGATCTTATATGATAGTCAGTTTTTAGATTTTTAAGGAATCTCCATACTGTTTTCCATAGCAACTGTACCATTTTGTATTCTTTTCTTAAAGTTTTTATCTTAAATTTCTTTAATTCAGCAGTATTTCTTTTTATTTATTTTTTACTGACAAAAATTTTATATATTTATGGTATATGACATGTTGTAATATATATCTACATTGTGGAAGGGCTAAATCAAGCTATTTAACATATACATTTCTTTCATATACTTATTTTTTGTGGTGAGAACATTTGAAATCTACTGCCTAACAATTTTTTTTTTTGTATTCAATATGCTTTTATATAAACAGGCCTCAGGGCTGGATTTGGCCTGCAGGTTGCACAGATTAGTAGGTCCAGCAAACCATCATGGCACAGGCATACCTATGTAAAACCTGCACATTCTGCACACGTATTCCTCCCCCACTTTTTTAGAAGAAGTAAAGAAAAAAAAAAGATTGGGGACACATAACTTTTTTTGGGGGGGGATGGAGTCTCTTTCTGTTGCCCAGTCTGGCATGCAGTGCCGTGATCTCGGCTCACTACAACCTCCACTTCCCGGGTTCAAGCAATTCTCCTGCCTCAGCCTCCTAAGTAGCTGGGATTACAGGCATGCCCCACCACACCCAGCTAATTTTTTAATGTTTTTGGTAGAGACAGAGTTTCACCATGTTGGCCAGGCTGGTCTGGAATCCCTGACTTCAGGTGATCTGCCTGCCTTGGCCTCCCAAAGTGCTGGGATTACGAGTGTGAGCCACCACCCTTGGCCAACATTTTGTATTCTTACCAATAGCGTGCAAGGGTTATATCTTTGCCAATACTTTTTGTCTTTTGTTTATTCAGTAATATGCATCCTGACAGCTGTGCAATGATACTGAGATTTTCATTTGCATTTATCTGATGATTAGTGATACCGAACATTTTTTTCCTATGTCTATTGGCTATTTATATGTTTTCTTTGGAGAAATGTCTATTCAAGTCCTACGTTCATTTTTAAATTGGGTTTATTTATTTATTTACTATTGAGCTGTAGAAGGTCTTTATATATGTTGGAAATAAACTCTTTATCGAATACAGGTTTCCAAATATTTTATACCATTGTATAGGTTGCATATTTGGTAGAGTAGCGTCTGACTTTTATTTAGGCAGAACAACTCTTTTTTTAGTGGTCCAGTAATTTATATACTTGATCTTTCTAACATAATAGCCCCTAGTTAATGTGCTTTTTGAGCACGTGAAATGTGCTAGTATGCCTAAGGATCTCAATTTGTAACTTTACTAACTTTGATTCACTTAAATTTTAAAAATTAATACTTTATTCAGTTATTGAAAAATTTTTAGTATGTTTAGAATAACTTGGGTATGTGAATCTACTTTTTCACCTGTAAATTTAATAAAATCTAATACAGATTAAGACTTTTCAATTAAAATTTAGCATCTGCATTGAGATGCCCCATAAGTTTGGAGACCTAGTATAGTGAAAGACCTAAGTATTTCATTAGTAATTTTTACATTATTAAATATTGAAATTGTAGTATTTTGGATGTATAGGATTAAATAGAATATATTATTAAAATTAACCTCGTCTGTTTCTTTTAACTTTTTTAATGTGATTACTAGAAAATTCCAAATTAAATACATGGCTTGGATTATATTTCCATATAAACCATTTTTTAAAGTCAGCTGTTTATTATTATGATTAATCTGACAGTGTCACTAACAGCCATAATTTTCTCACAAATGACTATATATTATCACAAAATTATGGTCTCATTGGTTTATCTTAGTCTCTGTTGAACGAGTAATAGAGACAAATGGACCCCATAGGAATTTTTTTATTTCTCCAGCATTTTATTACATTGTAAGTTGTATATAAACAAACCACCAAAATCAGATTATATAATGTTAAAATTAAGACAATAATTAATGAGCAATCTCAAAAGTCAAGAAAAGTATGTGAAAGGAAAGGGGATTTTTGCCTTGCTGAGGGGAAGGTCTATGCTGAGACATGAATCCCAAAAACTCTTCTTAAAAATTACCTTTACTCACAGGCAACTTGTTTTTGATGATGTTTTGTTTTGATGATTTCCATTTTTATATGACGAAGAGAAGAAAAATAATCTATGAAGTAATATAAAGATCAAATATCGATGGTTCAAAGAATTTCAGAGAAGATGGGAGCCTAGGTGTCCTTATTTACTAAGTTACATTTTGTTAGAAAAAGATGAACGAAATCGACTGACATTTAATTAATAATGTTAATGATAATAATGCTGAAAGATTTAATGAGATTGTCAAATGTTCAGTCTTTGAACATATTACTTTGGGACAACAGATCAGGTGAGTTAGGCAGAGGGTCTGACTTGGAGAAGGCCAGCCAAGACTTATGACCTAAGACAGTCTAGCTGGTCTCCATGTTTGCTTGGGTTTAGAAGCATCCCGACATCCGAGACCCAGGAAATTCTTGGGGCAAACATAAAAATGGCTGAGGTATCACCAGTCATGTATACGGAGCAGAGATGAGAAAAATACAGCCATGCCTCTGTGGCCAACTGTGTGGAACACAGCTGGGTGAAAAGTTAACGATGCCTGTAGGCTCTGTGCAGAAATCTTCTGCCCTTCTCCTCCCCACCATGTTGAAGCAAAGCTTTTGTGCCAGAGGCAACATATAGAGTGGATAGAACATAAACTTTGAAATAGACAGACCCCAGCTATACCTATTATTAACTAAATAACCTCGTATAAGTTACTTAACTTTTTTGAACTTTAGTTTTCCCATCTGCAAAACTGGACAAATAAAATTGACTTTATAGAATTATTAGAAAACTAAATGTTAGAAAATATATATGTATATATTTTTATGTATGTTTATAAACATATACACATATCCAAATGTATATCCTTATGTTATACTAGGAAGTACCCAGACAGCATCCCAAACTTAGTTCTCTAAACAGCTCTCATTCATATCTAGGGAGCTAAAATGAACAAAATCTTAACCTAACTGTCAAAAATGCCAAAAACATAGAATGCCATGAAAGTGTACACAAATACTGTATCTATTGCTGGAATATGCATTCAGTTTATTAAGAAACTAGATAGGAAAAAATTCCTGTTAGCTAATTTGTACTACATTTAACTTCACAATGTCAAGTTTTTAACAAAAGCCTTTTGTTCTCACTCCTATTTAACTAAAGCATTCACTTGACTGATGATATAAATCACAGTATTTGTATAATTTAGACATACATGTGCAATAGCAATATTTCTTTGAAATGCACTAATGGCTATAAAGGAACTAAAAGACAAGTTTTAAGTAACTAATTGCTTTCTGGAAATACAGGATGAACTCTAGCATAACTGAATTTTCTGATTGTCTATCCCCAGTGTAGACTGCCCATCTTATTGGTAACATGCAAGCTACAGAAAGGCAGTATGGATATTAATTTTGAACTACCTCTGGAGTAGTACCTAGAGACCACTTAGAGGACAGAGTATAGTCTTTAATTAGGGCAAGCTACATTTTCTTTTCAAAAACATTACTATTTGTTTAGCAAAAGATAAATATCATAAATGCTTAAATAATAAATATTCCTGAAACAAGATCCTTCATTTGTTTATTTGGGTTTGGTTTTTAATTAAAATACTTTCTAATATTTAAATTTTCTTTTTACTTAATAAAATGTATTCTTTAATTAAAAGGTACTTTTCCTAACTAATTATTTCTGAGTCTTAGAAAAAAATTGATGGGAACTTTACTTCATTACTTTAAGGCTGGTGAGTCCTGATATTTTACAAGCCTGGAAACATAGTGTCCTGTTCAGTTCAAGAATATTTTGTTGAGTTTCTGTGCATGAGCAGACAAACAAGCAATTCAATGACAAAAAGTAGCACCTTATCTTTTATGTTATAAGAATAATCTTCTGTACTGTAGCCATTTTCTCCTTAAATAACCTTTTGTTTCTGTCTCAAATGTTGAAACATACTGGTTTAATTGTTTTTTGACTCCTTAGTGTGCTGCTGGTTGTGCAGAAGGTTAATCCACGAGTTGCATCTAACGAAGGTTTTAGAACCCTCCAGAAGTCTGTTAAACATCTGCTGTACACTCTGGACTCCCCAGCTCAAGGTATTATTTTTCCATCTTATTGTGTTAAATTCAGTGTCACAAGGCCCATTGGAAATATAAAGCAGAGTGCAGTGAAAGTAATCACGTAGAGATGATATTATTCTTAGGTGGGGACATATGCTATGAATAAATCTGGATCTTGAGTTAACTGAAGTGTGGAGAAAGGGAGAAATGGCCAAGAAGAGGGAGCTGAGGCTTTCTAGGGTTTTTATTTAGGTGAATATGATCTCTGTTAGCTTGTAAAACTATGTTTATACTTGGTATAGAAAAAAAAGCAGGGAACATGCCTCAACAAGATTTCTACCCTACTATTTGAAACAAAGCCTAAAGTGAATTGCAGTACTTTTAACTTCATTTTCAAATTTTGATTTTTTATTTAGAAGTTCTTTCATTGGCAAAAATATGCCCCTCAATCAGCTTGATATTAGAGCATGAATAGATCAATGTAAATACAATGCCATGCCCAGTAAGACAAGGTATAACATGTTGCTAGTGAGTCACAAAATGTCCCTTTGGCACATCTAGAATAGTACTGTCTACACTCAGATGGAAACATGCGGGTATATACACGCAGACACAGGTTTGGAGATGTAAGAAATAAATCCCTATTTGCCAAGTTTGGTTAACAATTTATCTCTGGTGAATAAATTTAGAATCATGCTTTCTCAGCTGAGTTTGTCAGCTTTTACTTATGTTGACTTTTACCTTTAGATTACAAAAATAAGCATCCTGAGATCATCAGTTCAAAAGCTGATTATTCATTATATAGTCTTGAAATACCAAATTTCATATTTAAAAAAGCATATCTATGAAGGTTTTGAAGAATTCTTACTGGAGGGTTCACCAATACTCTTGGATGTCATTTTCTGTTAGTATAGAGCATTTTTTAATATCTACAATTACAGAATTAATGGTTAGCTTGCAGGATTGACTGTTATTAAATTTGATGGTTTTGACGACCATTAGAAAAACAGGATTACTCTAAAAAAATAGTTCAGGCTAAAAAACCAGACAGTGCACTAACAAACATAATTATTTCCTCTGTATGCTTTTCATATTTGCATTTTAAAGGCTTAAGAACTTAATATTTCTCCTTACTGCCTTTTCCTTTATATCTTCAGACTCACACCTTATATTTAATATAAAGTAATAAATATATATATGTGTGTGTGTGTGTGCCATACACACACACACACACACACACACACACACACATATAAACTTATGTATGTGTGGCAAGTTTTAAGACACATTATTGGATGGTCAAGAAGACAAGAAAATATACCAAGGAAATATATTTTTATGTGTAAAATTTGATGTACTTACCTTTTGTTTATTTTTAAATTTCCTGCACTGTGACTTCATCAAGCCAAGAATATTAATGCACACACACACATACAAACACACATATATTTGAGATGAAGTCTCGCTCTGTTGCCCAGGCTGGAGTGCAGTGGCAGATATTTTGGCTCTGAAACCTCCAACTCCCAGGTTCAAGCAGTCCTCTACCTCAGCCTCCCAAGTAGCTGGGTTTACAGGTGCCCACCACCATGCCCAGCTAATTTTTGTATTTTTAGTAGAGATGGGATGTCACCATCTTGGCCAGCCTGGTCTTGAACTTCTGACCTCGTGATCCACCCACTTTGGCCTCCCAAAGTGCTAGGATTACAGGCATGAGCCACTGCACCCAGCCATCAAGTTACATTTTAAAAAAATTTAAGTACAAAGCTTATCTGTGCGTCAGAAGCTGGAGAGGTAAACAGCATTTCTTATTAAGCAGGGAGCAGAACACTTTTCATGGTGAAAAATGTAATTCAGTTTTTAATATTTAACGATGACCACATTTTACACCTATGACTGTGCTAATCATTTTGGCAAGTTTTAAAACACATGATTGGATGGTCAAGAAGACAAGAAAATACACCAAGGAAATATATTATGTGTAAAATTTGATGTACTTACCTCTGTTTATTTTTAAATTTCCTGCACTGTGAGTTCATCAAGCCAAGAATACTAATGCACAGGTATTAATGTCAATTCCTAAAAGTTATTAACTTCAAACCTCTACCTGTTTGAGCAGAAATTCTGTAGGCTTTGAAAACCCTCTTAAGTGTTTCTAGGAATCTTTCAGGGAACTTAAACTTGTAATTGAAGGTAGAGCTAGTAACTACAGTTCAACAGCACAGGGGTCTCTGGTCTGAGGACAGATACCTTCCTCGTAATCCAGGCCACTTCATTCTTATCTTCACAGCGTTCAGCAGTGTTTTTGAAAGTGATCATGCTTTCTCCCTTGGTTTTATACTCTGTTATGCTGGAGTCAGGTGGTATCTCATAGCAGAGTTGCTTGGATTCTCTCTAATTATAATGGTTAAGATAGCATTGCAGGTTTCAAGTAAACCTGCAAAGTAGGTTTACCGCTCTTTCAAGTAAAGAACATAATAGGTAATATTTATTGTGTCAATGCTCAGTGCTTTATTATCTGAAATTCCTTTTAGCATCACAACAACTATGTGAGATTAAGTTGTTACTCCATTTTATAGATAAAGAAACGGGCTTCAGGAGGCTGGGAGCTTAGCCTGTGTTATTCACCCAACAAGTGACCAAACTGAGATTAGAACCTAGATCTGTATATCTCCACAGCTAAGCCCCATGAGCTCTTTTAAACAGCCTTGCCTAAACATCTACCTTCTGAGACTTACTTGCTTCTGGGTTATCTCACTGGGACATGCAAGTACCTGCTTAACCTCAGAATGGCCCCCACTTTCAGCCACTGATGGACCGTGGCTCCCCATCCACATTTATCATTCTGTGGGAAGCCACGTGCTACATTTTTTCCACTGCCTTTCCCCATTCCTCTCCACACTCTGATTTCTACCCACTTTCCACACACCATTTTTATCTGTGATCCAACCTGAAGTATGAGCATGCTTCAGGGTTTCTTCAGGAGCCTCCTTTGCAACCATGAAAATAGAGAGATGCTAATAAACACGAGGGAAGAAGGTGGCTTCCTAACTTCCTGTCTCAAGATATCTAATTCTCAGCTCAGCTCCAGCTAGGATCCTTGCTACACAGTTAATACACTGCATAGTAAGTCCATTTATAAATATTGAGTTTTGGGAGCAGAGATTATCGTTGTGACTCATTGGAATTTGATCTTTTGCAAAATAGTACATGATATGAAATTACATTTTTAGGATGTAATTTAGGATAGAAAGCAATCCTTACTGATAAAAAGAGGTTATCTATGTACCATATTTCTGTGTCTGTGAATACAATTTTATATATGCCTAATCTTACAAATAAAAAACAAGTAAAATCTCAGTTTTTAAGAGTCTGTAACATTTTCCACTTCATTAAGGCCTGTTTAGTATAGTATTTCTTTCAATATGCTTTATAGTCCTTAGTGACCAGAGGGAAAAATCTCTATTTGACTTCAGGGTCAAGTCTATCATTGATAATGTACCTTTAATTTTCTATTAGTTACTTATTTTAATGGCTTGATGAAAAAGAAAAACTCTATAACCACATAGTATACAAATACCAATTAGCTTGTTCAGCATCATGTAGGAGTTCAAAGTGAGCAAAATTTGATCTTAGAAAAAGAGCTTTATATACTTTTACATTGCAAAAGCATAAATCTCAACAGATTTTTAAATCCATTCTATATATAGAAGCCAATATGTAATAAGTATTACTATTGTTAATCAGGTTTATTTACTCTGGGCATCCCATACATTCTTGTTCCTTTAACTCACCGATGCATTAGTATTATTTGAGCAATAAATATTTAGCTGCATCATGAACAGAGCACAGAAAAACTCCACTTTGCTGAACAGGAAAAACTGAGACAGCTGCTCTGCAAGATAGGGGCTGTACAAACATTACTTAAACATGACTGATACAGGTGACTGATACAGGTGACAATTTTAATTCTGGAATAGTCTTTTTTACACACATGCTAATTTAAATAAAATTAATAATCAGCACCAGAAAAGAATGGATGATTGCGTAGTTTTGTACTAGTACCGTGTGTGTGTGTGTGTGTGTGTGTGTGTGTGTGTGTGTGTGTGTGACAAGAGTCTCGCTCTGTCGCCCAGGCTGGAGTGAGTGCAATGGTGCAATCTTGGCTCACTGCAACCTCTGCCTCTCAGGTTTAAGTGACTCTCCTGCCTCAGCCTCTGAGTAGCTGGGATTACAGGTGCCTGCTACCACGCCCAGCTAATTTTTATTTTTTTAGTAGAGTGTGGGTTTCATTTTCACCAGGTTGGCCAGGCTGGTCTCAAACTCCTGACCTCGGGTGATCCATCCATCTTGGCCTCCCAAAGTGCTGGGATTACAGGAGTGAGCCACCACACCCAGCCCTGTGCTACTACCTTTTTAGAAGGCTTTAGGTTGCACTAACTAAAGACAACACAAGAACTATTGAAGCTGGTAATAAAATATCCCATTGAAAGTGATTAGGCAATGCTAAAAATGACGCCATTGAAATATACTGGATTATTTATAAGGAACGAGTAGAGTCTGAAGAAGACTGAAACAAGTGATACCATTTCCCTAAAGGAGCCAAATTAAAGTATTGGATTTATGATGGTTTTATTTATGTAGGGACCATTTAAAGCATTTTCATTTTCAATTTTTATGTGAGTGCTGTTGCACACTTACTCTTTTATGATACAACCTTGTGCAACAGGCTGAATCGGGGACCTATTTAACTTCTAGGGGTAACTCATGATGTTGAATTAGATCTTCATATGTGGTTTCCCTTAGACCAAACTTAGTGACTGCCCACCACACTATGCACCTTCATATTATTTGAGAACACTCAGAACAGTTCTGTTAACACCAGTCCATTTGCATTCACAGCTGCATTCAATTGAGATTAGTGGCTGCTTTTTGAAAGATAGAAAATATAGATTAGTGATAGCAGATGTTTCCTGAGGCTACATTCTAACAACTGAAGGAAAAAAAAAAAATCCAGTGACCCGTAAGACTAAAATTGACTTCATTTGATTAACAAATCACGTGATAGTTAATCTTCATTATAGTACTCAGCAGTCATCTATATATGCAGGTCCTGGGATAAAATAATGTAGTGGCTTGATGCACAAAGAACTTGTTAGAAATGCATATGTTTGCCCATTGGGATTATTTTGACCGGTAGCCATCTATTTCCTATAAATATCACCAGTATTTCCAACAAAAGAGCACAGATGTTTTTTATAAAATTCTTTGGAGAATAATTCTGCAGATTTCTGCATTTTCTCCTCATTAATTTGACCTGGGATGATTTTTGCTGAGGAAAAAAATCTTTAAGCAAACATGTTAAATATTTACCTATATAAAAATTATTACTTTAGGTGACTCCGATAATATAACGCATGTGTGGAGTGAGGATGATGGACAGACATTATCTCCAAGCAGTCTGGCTGCACAGTAAGTCTTTGTTTATTTCTAAATAGGTAGGTAACTTGGCTGAATAAACAAAACAGTTTCTAAACATAATTCTCTTATCAGTGTATATAAGCATGGAATAAAAAAAAATCAACGACTGAGCAAAGGAAAGGGCATAGTCCAAGTGAAGTAAAGTTGAAACTTATTTTTTGATATTATTTAATGATACTTTAGGATTGCACAAGAAAATCTCTTTTTCAGTTCCAAGCTTGCATAACTAGATGTAATGTGTCATTCTGGATTGGTTACCTTATGCCTATGAGGATGATCTGGCTAGAGGTCCAGTTGCCGACACTTTTCTTTCACCACAAACAATGTATAAGTATCTGTCTTACTATATGCAGCCTGCTATAGCAAAATATCACAAAGTGAGCAGCTTATAAACAAGCTTCCTAATACCGTCGCCTTTGGGGTTTGGAGTTCAACATATGAATTTCGGGAGGGCATACTCATTCATACCACAGCAGCCTCCAATATTTTTATTACTGTTTTTTTTATTTCTATAGAATCAAAATATTTTTTTATGCACAAGCAAGATAATGCAAAATTTGTTGGCTTTCAGTAGTATTCAGTTAGGCAAAACTAGGTAATTTAATTTGGGGCATTTATTGACATATATAAAGTCCCTGCAATAGGCAGTGGAAATAACAGCAGCAACCATGCTGTCTAAAGACCGTTAATGCAAGCAGATCCTGAAGTAACTGTGATAATTATGGTAAGAAGTGCAAACAGTTGCTTATGGTAGTTAATTGAAGCAAATTCCCATAGTTCAAGGCATGTTTAGAGACTAGATGGCCTGCCTGTTAGGTAAAGTCTGCTTTAGCCTATAAATTATACTATTAAAATTCTTTGATTTTAGTCCCAAAGGATATGTTTTTGTGCTAACAGAAATTTATACAAATAAAAACAAACAGGAATACTTATTTTTAACCACGTTTTTCTTTTTCTAAAATAGAATTTATACAGTTGTTTACAAACTTTCTATTATTTAAAGGGAATTTCTCCAATTCTGAGTAGATTCTGGCCAAAATCCTTGCGTAAATGACCTCCTCCTGTTTCTGCTGCCATCTCCCTCATCCTCTACGGTGGCTGACCCAGGTGCTTCTCCCAGAGCAACTAAGCCCTTAGGCAGTTTCTCCTTAGCCAGGCTGCCATGTTTCAAATAGTCATGTCTTTTAAACACATTCCCTATATAGCCATCAAATATAATAATAGCAAAATACCTTTAAACTGAGATAACTGCATACTTATTGCTGAAGCCAGGAATTTTTTATCAGAGCCTTGAGGCATCCATAGCATTGATAATGTCAGCACCACAGACCTGCAAATTCCACAGCAAATGTAGTTAGTTGCTGACAGCTAGCTGACAGTTTATTAGGAAGAATTCAATACTTCTAAGATGGCTCTTGTTGTGATGGATGAAATTAAGGGATTTCTTATCTCCAGACTTCCTTTCCATTCCAGCTTTAAAATAATCACAGAGTGGCGATACTGGTATAAGATAAAAGTTATTTTGGCTCAGAATTTTCTAGAGAAAGATGCTCAAAACGACTTTTCCCTCATAGCTCTGCTTTCTCCTAATTATTTTTGTTCTAAAGTCATTATTTTGATTATTTTGTGTTTGTACTTACACACATGAATGTGCACATCCAGACACTTATCTTTTATTGTAAGTACTCTTGGGAAGTAGGGAGGATTTTGCATAAAGGATTACTCAAGTGTTTTAAGGGAATAATTGGGCATTTATGCCAAAACTGTGGCACACAGATATGGGATCTTATTTTGGAGTAAACTAAGTCTATTCTCGAAAATTTTTGTAATCAAATGTTCTTTATGAAACTAAGAGAATGGCTTAGATGATATTTCAAGGTCAATTCTAGCCCAGCTGTCCCCTATTTTAAGCTTGACAGTACACCATGAAAATCTGTTCTAGTCCATCTAGTAAATTAGGCCAATATTTTGCCCTTGAGCAGTGCACCAAGTGGAAACGGCTCTATGTTGTAACAGTGATGACAGAGAGAAAGACAAACACAAAAGAAGGAAGGGCAATATTGGGAGGTGTGGGGAAAGATGAGGAGAGGAAGGGAGAGCCACCTTACTGAAGCAAGAGAACGACCTGACATGTGCTCATCCAGAGATGCCTCATTGGGCACTTCTCAGATACATATCTTTTCCTTATGTATTTATCCTTTCAACAGATATTAACTCAAGTGTATGATATACAAAACACAAATGCTAAATATTCTGTGATGGGGATGGGGTCATGGGTGAACAGGGAGTGGAATACAAAACTAAATGCATCATTCTTTCAAGTTGCTCAGAGGAGAAATGTTTATTTTGAAACCTATACTTATCACTATAGCCGAATAAAATGATGGAGTGTTCCACGCTCCTTTCCCCAAAACAGATGCAGTCAATTTATAATTGTTCTCATAATTTCATTTGTCTCTTTTTTGATGTTTTGGATTCTGAAGTCCCATCTTTCAGCTTATCTTTGGAATCTTCTTTCAGACACTGCTTCCCACTTCCCTCAACATTCTGAAACTATCATATATTTCAGAACACCTGCTCAGGATTTTTTGAGCAAGTGTTGTGAGTATATTGGTTATTATTAGACCTTGGCTTGATTTGATTTGCCTTGACTCTCTGATATCATAAGTGGACCAGTCCATGAACCTCGATTCATATCTTCATATTATACGGGTAACCAATAGAACAGCGTTAGTTTTGCCACCTGTCACACTCCTATTGCATTTTTAACAGTAATAATGTGACTTTCAAATTTCCCTGATAGTTTCTTTTATTTAGGACAGAAAACTTACTCAAAGAATACATTCTCCTGTCCTTCATTTGTGAATTGATAAATGGCATGACCATCTATAAGGAGGCCTTGATAAGTAATGAAGCTAACTGTCTAAAATCTCAAAGGTCTGAGACCACCAAATATAGTATTACCAAGAATCTCCAGTCAAGAAAATGCCTATACACAAGCATGAGTGCCCGTAAAATGGATGCTTTTTTTTTTTAAATATCAAGGCTATGAATAGTATTTAAATGAGTCAGCCCTCTGACCACTTTGCTGTGCTCTGCCTGCCAAGTTAGAGACTTTTTTTGCCATTTGTTTATTTTTTCTTTTAAACTTCCTCAAGGATCCTGTGTTACTAACCCACATTTAAATACCCCGAGTCTTCTTTAATATTGATGAAAACATTTTCCTAAATTTACTAGCTATGCCAAGATTAATTGTTCCCACTCACATTTTAATAAAATCTAAGTTAAACATCCAATAGGACTAGTTAATTTGGGTATCGTACAGTTTGATTCAAAACAGATGATCCCCAAATCAGCCATTGACATTTATTCCATCTTTACTGTACATAAAATTCCATAGTAGACACCAAGGGAATAAGTTACAAAATAAATAGAGATGCAGCCTCACAGTTGAAATGACAGGGCACGTATAACACGCACATACTCATTCATATAGCCTTACTCACATAGCCTTAAAAATCTTAGGCTCTATCTTCACATGTCAATCACTTTGAAAGGAAACCAGAAAGTGGCTAATTTGGAAACACTACACTGGTTGTTTAGAGAAAAAAGGAACTTATATTGGTCAGTTGGATCCCGTTAGTTCTTTCTCATCACAATTAAATGAATTCAAATCTAGTTATTCAATATTGTAGACGGAAAGGACCTAGCAGATCATCTAGCCCCCTAGCTTTCAATTGACAAGAGAAGAATTGGAGAGTCAGAAGGGGGTTGCCAGATTTAGAAAATAAAAAGAGATCACGAGGTCAGGAGTTCAAGACTGGCCTGACTAACATGGTGAAGCCTCGTCTCTACTAAAACTACAACAATTAGCCAGGTATGGTGGCATGTGCCTGTAATCCCAGCTACTCAGGAGGCTGAGGCAGCAGAATCACTTGAATCTGGGAGGCAGAGGTGGTAGTGAGCCAAGATTGTACCACTGCACTCCATGCTGGGCGACAGAGTGAGACTCCATCTCAAAAAAAAAAAAAAATGAAAAGAGATAAAAAGAAAAAGAAAAAAAAAATTGCAGGACTTGTGGGATGTATTTGCACACGAAAAGATTATTCATTGTTTATCTAAGATTCAACTTTAACTGGGAGTCCAGTATTTTCTCTGACAACCCTTGCCAGTGCCTAGAAACCACCTTAAGATGACCTATGATGGAATATTAAAATAATTAAATATAAAGATAGTACACATGGAAAAGGCAAGTGCTCAGAGAATCCAGAGAGGTGCTGCCATCGTGCAGTTAAACTGGATGAGGGAAGACATCCATAGTATTTCAATGTCCCAGCCAACCAGTGCCCAACAACCAAGGACCAAAATTGCTTTACTTTATTTTCATATGACTTAATTTTGGTATTCTTTTCTAATTCTGCAGGCTCCTAATTCTGGAAAACTTTGAAGATGCCCTCTTAAACATATCAGCAAATAGCCCTTATATTCCTTACTTGGCATGTGTGAGAAATGTGACTGACAGTTTGGCCAGGGGTTCACCAGGTAATAGTTTTCTTACTCAAAATGCCACTCATGGTTTCTATTTCTGTTCTAAAGTAGTGAGTTTCCGAGGCATTTGCTTATACAAAAAAGTTTGTAAAATCATTTTATTTTGAGCTGGAGTCTCACTCTGTCATCAGGCTGGAGTATAGAGGCACGATTTCGGCTCACTGCAAACTCCGCCTCCCAGGTTCAAGTGATTCTCCTGCCTCAGCCTTCTGAGTAGCTGGAACTACAGGTGTGCACCACCACGCCTGGCTAATTTTTGTATTTTTAGTAGAAATGGGGTTTCACCATGTTGGCCATGATGGTCTGAATCTCTTGACCTCGTGATCCGCCCAAAGTGCTGGGATTACAGGTATGAGCCACTGCACCCAGACTCTAAAATCTTAGTTTCCATATGCATCCGTTTCAGTCTGTTGATTTGATATACGAGGGAATGTCTAGTCCTATTATCATATTATTCTGTTGCTGCTACTAGCACTGGCTGGCCACCTGGACAAACTTTAATATATAATGGCCATATAATGAATGGATAATCTGATAATGGCCACTGGGACAAACCTTCCAAGTGTCTGAAGTCATTAGGGGTTCACATGACCCTTCATGACATTTTTATGCTCTTAACAATCTTAGTTGTTAAAAAATGTTAAAGATGATAATATAGAGTTCTGAAAGTGGGTGTAAATTACACAAACAAAGGCATCTTTGTGGCAGACTATTTTTATTTTCTATCCTTACATACTTTATTTGCAATTTTCTGCCTACATGGGTAACCACAAAGATTATATTTAATAAAATGTTTTTTTTTTTTGAGAGAAAAGACCTATTTTCTCACATTTTCTAGGACACACACATTCTTTTTTGCCACAATAAAAATAGTTTTCTGAGAGTTAATGGCAAGTAAATAGCACAACAAATATTTAAGTCTGGTCTTTGTTTATAAGGTATCAATTAATCAAGGTTGGAAAGGCCTATTTATATCACAGTGATTCCACAACCTCTTCTCTCCAAGATACTTCAACTTAATAGTATATCCAAAAGTCAGGAATAAAGCATAGTCAGTTCACAAAGAGCCAAAACTATGTAGCATCTTTGCTAGAAGTATTTTTATCTCTAAGCAGAATATCTATGAATATTTTTAAAATAATGAACTCTATTGTCCCCATGGTTCAAATAAAGGTTAAATTTTCACTCATCTTATATTTATATTGACGTAGGCTATTATCTTAGACAAAATTTAGTACTAAATCAGGATAGAGGTGTCTTTCAAATTGGTTTCCTAAATGACCTTGCAATTCACATAAAGTAACTCTTCTCCCTTCCTTTTCAGAAAATCTAAGACTCCTGCAGTCCACAATACGATTTAAAAAATCTTTTCTTCGAAATGGCTCTTATGAGGATTACTTCCCTCCAGTTCCTGAAGTCCTAAAATCAAAAGTAAGCCATGAAAGATAAAAAGTAAACCTCAACACTTCCTATAATAGTTGGCAAGATATACTTTTACTTTAAGTTTTAAATCTGATCTTTGTAAATAATGATTCTATTTTAACTCTAGATTTATAATGGTCCTCTTATGACTCTAGAAAAAAGGTGACAAAGAGTTTATGGCTGGATGCAGTGGCTCATGCCTGTAATTGCAGCTACTCAGGAGGCTCAGATGGGAAGAATCACTTAAGACCAGGAGTTTGAGGCTGCAGTGAGCTGTTGTCACCACTGCACTCCAGCCTAGGTGACAGTGTGAGACGCTGTCTTTAAAAAAATTAATAAATTAGCTGGGTGCGGTGGCTCACACCTGTAATCTCAGCACTTTAGGAGGCCGAAGTGGGTGGATCACCTGGGGTCTGGAGTTCAAGTCCAGCCTGGCCAATATGGTGAAACCCCATCTCTACTAAAAATACAAAAATTAGCCGGGTGTGGTGACACATGCCTGTAATCCCAGCAACTCAGGAGGCTGAGGCAGGATAATCACTTGAACCCAGGAGGCAGAGATTGCAGTGAGCTGAGATCGCGCTATTGCACTCCAGCCTGGGTGACAAAGCAAGGCTCCATCTAAAAAAAAAAAAATAATAATTATTTTTTTAAAGAGTTTAATGTTATATAATGGTATTTTGTTTTTAATCAGTGGGGATCTCTGCATGAAATGACCCTTAAGAGCCTAATTACAGTATGAATATTCATAAGAGAATGGTTAATAGTAGTTATTGTATTAAACCTCATAATTTGAAAGAGATTTGAAAAAAGATTCACAATATGATTTCTGATTTGAGATATCCTGAGTTTTAAAATCTGTAAAAGTAGATTTTGAAAGCTGATGTTTTAGATTTCACAGCATAAAAAAATCTCCAAATGTGGTTCACTCTATTATTATTGTCATCAGAAGCAGAAATAAATAAGTCATATTAAAATTTATGATACTGGAGAATGTGAGAAAAAGCAACCCCCCAAAAATAAAACCCCAAAATGGGAATCTCTCTATGCTTATTTGTCCGTTATTCTGTGTTTATCTCATACATGTAGTATATAGGTTATCATAAAATTTAGTTTATTTTTTAAATAGCCCTATTAAAATTTGAAAGCTGTTTTCCTAGTAACAATAGCCGTTCAATTGGATTTACATAGTCAGGAATGAAGTGAAATTACAACTGGTTTATTCAGGGCAAGCAAGATGACATGTATACTGAACATGGTATAATTAAGCAGGAATGTAAAACATTATGTCCATGTATATTACAAATAAATGTGCTAGTTACATTACCTACATTTTAGCCCTAGTCTTCTACATGCATCAAAATTTCTAATATACTTAATTTAGCATTATCTTAATTTGTTTGTGCAAATGAGAAGGAAGTTGTGCATTCATCTGGAAAATTCCTACTCATCCCTCAAGGACAAGTTTAAACATCCCTTCCTCTATGTTAGAGTATCACCTTTCTCGCTGTTTTTCAGCCAGGATAATGACTTTTTCTTCTGTGTTCCTATAATATTTATCCATTAATTTTTTTCTATCAATTATATGTGCTCCCATAATACTAATCTATTTATTTGTAAGACCTACCCTCTAACCCCAAAGTGCTTGTAGTCAATCCAGTGGAGGAGATGGAAAAGCAGACCGACAATTATAATACAGTGAGATTAAGTGTTGTGGAATGTGGATAGAGGCTTCTGTGCATGGAGGTGGGAGATCTAACATGGATTGTAAGGGATACAGATGGAAAGAAGAAATTCTATAGAGAAAATAACGTTTTCCCTGAGTTTTGAAGGCTATGTAGAATTAATTAGGAGAGTTGTGCATTATAGACATAGAGTCCTGAGTTTAAGAAGATAGAGGTGTTAACCTGAAAGATAGGTAGAGGCTATCTGCCGTCACGTGTTCAGCTGGAACAGAAGATGCCCATAGCATAGGCAGAAAAGAGGGCTGCAGGGTGAGGCTCAGCCCAGATTCTGACTTCTTTGTCAAGGAGTTTGAATTTGACCATGTAAGTTGTGAATTTGAAGAAGGTGAAATTTGCATTTTAGAAAGAGCCATCTCTACTGAGATGACATCTCCAATGACTGTGAGATTTCTGGCCTTGGAACTCATTACTTGGCATTATAGTTTGTTTTATATGTCAGATCTGGTTTCCTCACTAGCATTTAAGCTGATGAAATTATGCCTTCATCACCCCTAAAGCCCCACATAGTAGGAGCTTAAGGCTTGATTCATGAATATATGAAAAAGAGATGATGTTAAAGCAGAGCACTGATGATGTAATCATGCTCCCTGGGCAATTACTTATTGTAGTTCTTGACTTAGAAAGTCACCAGGAAGCACATAATATACACGAGGGGAATGGAAACATGACAGTCTCAAACATTTATACTAATGGGAGGGGATTGGGGCTAAAAATAATTTGAAACATCATCCCCAATTTGAATAAAATGCTCTCCATGAGGGTTACATTATGGAAAAAGTTCTAGAAGGTACAGAAGTGGAAATAAACTACAATCTTTTCCTTTGAGTAGAAAATCTATTATCATTTATAACAAGCATGGCTGCTGTGTGAAATTGACGGGACCCATTCAGTCTGAGATCACAAGCTCCATGAGGAATACTGCCAGGTCTGTTCCTTTAGCAATGCATCCCCAGCACCTGGCAGAGAGTATGACACATGGGAAACACTCAGTACCGATCACTGAAAGAATGAAGACAAACTCGTAGAGTTCCATGGTTAGAGATGCTCTTACTCCTCTGCTTTGCCCACCTGATAATTAGTATCATGATTGTGACCATCAGTTAGGGCACACCCATTCTAACACTTTAGTCATGATATTCCTAAGATGGTGGTGAACCCTGTCATTCATCGGTGACTTTTCCCAGCTCCTTCTCCTTGCCTGAACATTCTGCTCTTCTAGAAATTTTGAGTTTTCTCCTCCCTTCATTGTTTTATCTTTTTTCTTTCCAGTTGCTTTGATGGGAAGAATGATTTCCCGACTGGAGAGCTACACATAATGTGGGTGTTTCCTGTTTGGGGCAGAAATACAAATAACACAATGTTTTTATTATTGTAACACCTTTAAAATTTTAAATAGACTTATTTTTCCCTTTATTTACCTACGAAGAGCTCAGGAATATTGCTGCTTTATTTTATGCTCATGCTATTGTGAGGTCAATATCATCATGTCACTTACGATTCTGATTCAGATGCATTTGAAAAGCATCAGGCACTGGAGAATTCAATCACAGCTGGAAATGGCGTTAGTCTTCCGTCGTTCTATTTTAGGCCTGAACTTTTACTGGTGATGAAAGAGAGAAGGGCTCTGTATGAAGCTTTGGCAAATCTGGAATCTGAAGTTGACATATACTTTTGAAGAAGTTCACTGAATTTATTTTGATTTTTAATGATCTGTGAAGCTTCTAGGACTTTAATGCATGTATTGCTCTCAGAATAAAGTAGTAAGTAATGACAAATATGAAATGATCATAATGTTGCTTCTTTGTGGATATGCTTCTCAAGGCATTCCATATTATTGGCCCTGAATTATATTTTTATTTTGGAAAACCAAGCCTATTAGCCCCAATATGGCTAGATTTCCAATTTCCTCTTCTATAACTTTTATCTCACTAAGCCAAGACCATACTATATGGACTTTGGCTGGTTTCCCACCCATGTAGACCAAACTTGCAATTAAAAAACATATTTGAGTCTCTACTGGGTAAAAGACATTCAAATGTACAAACACCCTCAAAGCTCAATTAAAACAAATATATTAGCCCAACAGAATTTATCTTTTAATTTAATAATTTACCAGAAAAAGTCCCTGGAGAATGTGGTATAGAGGCTTCACTCCATTTATTGCAGGTTTAATCATGTCTAGTATTTGGAAAATCAAAAGAAAGAATAGAGTGGCAAATGTAGTTACAGGTGGTACAGTGACTGGGTCAATTCCAGAATGGAAAATTTCTCATAGCAGTAACACTAGTAAGTAGAATTTTTGTATATATAAAACCATTTTTGAATAGTTCAAACAATTATATTAATTACAATGGAAAATAGACCAATGATATTTACTATCTAAGATAATCAACATTTAATTGCTATGACCTATGTGTATTTATAAATCTCTCACTAAAGACACATCATTGTGCCTTTTGTATCTGATAAGATGGAAATAAATATTCCAAAACATTTGCTGGTACCATAAAATACTTCATTTCTGTCAATATGTAACTTCTGATTGGAAACTGAGCTGTAATGAATGACCATATATTTGCTTATTAGGATATTGTTCCAATTTATTTCCCTTCTTAAAAAGAAATAGCTCCAGGGTAGCTTCCAAGCACAATAGAATTTGTTTTCCCAGAGGCATATATTATTTTTTCCCCAGGATGTAGGGCATGCAATATATCCTCAGGATACATAGAATATAGTGAACTGATAGTGAGAGGAATATCACTGACAGGATAGGAAATTATCTGATTTTCATTTTTTCTCTTTTTCCTCTGGGTGTGGGATTTTTAAGCCCTTTCTGAGCATGTTTTAAGAGATTTTAAGGACAAAAGCACCCAGTATCCTACAATACCTGAGGGAGGAAGATGTCAGAAACGGTGCAGACACTTCCAAAAAATCAAGTGTATTCTCGTCCATGGTTTAAATATGGTCTTATTAGAATAAGTGTGATCTTCATGCAGCAGTTCAAGAAAGGCTTTTAAAAATTTTTGTTAACCTTTAAAAATTGTTGGCTGGGCATGGTGGCTCACATCTGCAATTCCAGCAGTTAGGGAGGCTGAGGCCAGCAGATGGCTTCAGCCCGGGAGTTTGAGACCAGCCAGAGTAACATGATGAAACCCCATTTCTACCAAAAATACAAAAAATTATCCAAACATGCAAGTATATGCCTGTAGTCCCAGCTACTTACTCGACAGGCTAAGGTGGGAGGACCACCTGAGCTTGGAGATGGTTGCAGTGAGCTGTGATCATACCAATGTACTCCAGCCTGGGTGACAAAGTGAGACCCTATCTCAAAAAATAATTTAAAAAATGTGGTAAAATAAGTATAACATTTACTGTCTTAACCATTTTTAACTATACAGTGCAGTTGTGTTAAGTACATTCACATTGTTGTGCAACTAATCTCCAGAACTCATTTCATCTTGTAAAACTGAAACTCCATATTCATTAAATGACAACTCCTCATTCTCTACTTCCCTAGCCCCCAACAACCCACATTTTGCTTCTGTCTCTATGAATTTGATTACTCTAGCTACCTCATCACATAAGTGGAATCACATAGTATTAGACCATTCACTGTTCATTTCTTGAGACTGGCTTATTTCTCTTAGCACAGTATCCTCAAGGTTCATTCATGTTGCAGCCTGTGTCAGAATTTCTTTCCTTTTTAAGGCTTAATAATATACCTTCTGTGTGTGTGTGTGTGTGTGTGTGTGTGTGTGTGTGTGTACACACCAACAGTGCACAAGAATTATAATTTCCCCACATCTTCTCCAACACTTGTTATTTTCTGGGTTTTGTTTTAATTAGTTGCCGTCTTAATGGGTGTGTGGAAGAAATGCTTTCTAAAAGTTCCAAAAACAAACCTGCTTTCTATCTTCCCTTTCATATGATTTAAAATATAAAATCAGTTGAAGTATTTGTGAGTTAAGCTGGATAAAACCAAACTACATTTTTTAAACCTATGACTCCACAGAGAAAGAAAGTTCTAATCGGCCTAAAAGTTTTATCAAACTCACTATGAGATCAATAAACTCAAGTGACAGAGAGTAGTACTTCGTAATAAAACTAACATCAAATGCCAACTAACCAAATACATATGCAGAATGTTTTTCTTCAAGGAAATCAGTTGTGGTTGCTTGTTATCAACTACTATATATGTAGAAAAATGTAACTGATCTATTTCCCACTCTTTTCCCATTTTGGAAAGCTGTCTCAGCTTCGCAACTTGACTGAACTTCTTTGTGAATCTGAAACTTCCAATCTGATAGAAAAATCATGCCAGCTCTCTGCTCTGAGCTTTGGGAGACTGTGTGAAGACAGTGAATTTGATCTGCAATTCCTGGAAGCAGCAGAGCTGGGCACCGAAATAGTAGCCAGCTTACTGTACCATGACAATGTCATATCTACAAAAGTGAGAGATTTGCTTACTGGGGATCCAAGCAAAATAAATTTAAATATGGATCAGTAAGTTTTTCCATTGTCATCTTCTTTGGTGAAATCGCTTCCAAAATATTGATATACCTAGCTGAATTTCTTCTTTTCTGTTTCATTCCAGGTTTCTAGAACAGACACTGCAAATGAATTACTTGGAAAACATCACACAGCTGATACTGACCGTAGAAGCCATGCTGCATGTCAATAACAGTGCAGATGCTTCTGAAAAGCCAGGTGTTTCCCCATCCACATTTTACATCTTGTCTTATTAGAATGCATGTGATCCTCATGCTGCAGTTTAAGACAGGCTTTTTTTGAAGTTCCCAACCAAACTCGCTTTGCTATCTGCCCTTACACATGAGAAACCTGAAGCATTCAAATATGGTTACTTGTCTAAAGTAAACACACAGAAAGCTAGCAGAGAATGAAACAGGGAAATTTGATTTCACAGCAAAAAGATCTTCAAAAGTTTAGCTAGTTAGACTATTCACCTTTCGTTTCTCTGATATATTAAAGTGCATCCTATAGGCAGCTGCAAGGGCAATGATGAAATTTATTTGCTTCTTTGAAAATAATCTGATGGAAAAAAAACCAAAAGGATGCACTGCCGTCTACAGAAATCTCAATTCAGAACTTTCTATTAGTATTCCAAGCATGATGTATCATGAAATATGTTTCTTCTTTGCATAATTCCTCAATACTGAAGGAAAGGCATTCTGACTTTGGGACAATGGGCAGCCACAGAATTGGAAGGGCACTATGTTCAAAAATAAGACATATTTGCATGAAGGATACTTAATAAAAGCAATTGAAAGGCATTTGCAGGGTGATTATTACAATCTGCTAAAATCAAAATATTGTTTATTGTTCCATTAATGACCTGGAAATAAAAGAATTATAATCACTGTCCTAAAAGAGTTTGAAGTTAAAGAGATTCTATTTAGAAGTGAGATAATGAATGTAAAAACCCTTTATAGTGTAGTGTGAACGTAGTTAAAGAAAAATGCTCTGTGGCAGTATGTGTGGATTTATCAAACTTTGTCCCAAATAGACAATATTACATGATCCCAGGTTAAAAAACATATTGAATTTGTGTGATATTTTAAATCAAATAGAGAGATATTTATTTAGTGCACTGTGTGATCAAAATCTGTGAGGAAAGCTTATTTTCCTTAAATCAACCTTGAGTTGTAGATACCTAAGGAAAATTTATAACCCAGAGCAATCTGTTACCTTGGGTTTATGATATCATAATAAGAACAAATCTAAATCAGATAGAAATAGATCCTAAATATGCAAAGTTTGTCAAAATTGGGAGACACTGCTCCTGACAAGGCATGTATGTTTTAGTCTAGAAGATTTCTCTATGTTAGTCCTACTAAAAAGAGTGACCTTACAAACCAACCTGTGTTTTCTTTTTATGTTTTTCTTCTTACAGGTCAGTTAATAGAAATGTTTAAAAATGTTGAAGAGCTGAAAGAAGAACTAAGAAGAACAACAGCAATGTCCAACAGAAGTATCGACAAGTTATTAGCCATTCCCATCCCTGATAACAGAGCTGAGGTGGGGTGCCATGTGTTTGTACTTACATGCAGTTCTTAAAAATTTAAATAGCATTTAGCATTTGTTGAGCACTTACTGTTAAATACTGAGAAGCTGCATGCTTCATCAGGTGCATTTTCTATGGAAATGATAAACATGGAGGACTAATTCTTAAGTAAAGATAAAAGAAAAATTCTGAAGCAAGAATATTATCATTATGTGTTCCTTTTTTCTTTATTTTTCCTTCTCTTTTCCCATGCCTCCTTTATTCTTTCATTTTCTTTACCCTCAGATGGCTTCCTCAAAGAATTGATGCCATCCCTAAAGAGTTATATTCACTGTTACAATCACATTGTTTGAGGTGAATTTGTACCTCCTTATAGGCTATCAAAGTCAAACTTCAGTAACCTAATTGGGGAAAAATAAATGGACCCTATTTACTATTGCTTGCAACTAAAATAAAAATGAATACTCATTTTTACTTTAGGTTTATGGTTGTAGTAAACATTTTTTGATGTGAACATGAATAATGTCATTTTTTCATATCCTGGTAAAGGGTTTTCCACTCAAAATGTCTAATCTTTTATTCTTTTTCCAACTCCATTGTATGGAAGTGTCATGAAAATTTTCCAAAAGAGCTGCAGAGCTTAAGGCCTCATCCATTCAAAACTTATGTGTGACCGAATATGTCATTTCTAAGCACAGCTCAGTTATTTTCCAATATTGGATAAAGTTTTTAAAAAGCCTTTAAGGCTCCCTTAGAAAATACTGCAGCTCTCTCTGGTCATTTTGATTGGTTCCCCCCCCAAAAAAAAATTAAAACAGCTTTGCCTTTATTTTTTTCCTCTTGTACTAGTAAATAATATTCATTGTCTTTTTCTCTTTAACCTCACCTTTTGAATTCTTGATCCTGAGATATAATTTCAGCAATCACATTTTTGGCTTCTGGTAGAACAGGTTCATTTTAGTAAATAAAACATGTAAATGGAGAGGGTACATTCTTATTACATTCAAGAGGAAAGAGCGAAAAGTTCCTAGAGCCTTGAATGTTATACATTTTTCTCTTTATTTCAACTTGGGGGTAATAAAGATGGCATCTTCTTTTGTGCAATCATACCTCACTATCTACAGGAGCATTCCTGTTCAAGATGGAGGATTTAGATGATTGTATGATTTGGAGCTTTTTCTTTGCTTTACATCTCTGGACCCACAGAGTATGTTGCCTAAGATTTTAACTTTGAATGATTACAAAAATTAAATGCAATTTGAATTTATTAAGAGTAAACATTTAAAGGGAACAAAGTCTTAAACTAGTATTTTTCCCAAACTTACTCCAAACCACTTATCTTTCTTGGTACCATCAGCTGTTCAGGCAAGAAATCTGGGAGTCAACCTGAGTGGTGTCTTTTTTTTTTTTTTTTTTTTTTTGAGATGGAGTCTTGCTCTGTCGTCCAGGCTGGAGTGCAATGGCACAATCTTGGCTCACTGCAACCTTGCCTCCTGCCTCCCGGGTTCAAGCAATTCTCCTGCCTCAGCCTTCTGAGTAGCTGGGATTACAAGCACATGCCACCACGCCAGGCTAATTCTTTGTATTGTTAGCAGAAATGGGGTTTCACCATGTTGGCCAGGATTGTCTTGAACTCCTGACCTATGATCTGCCCTCCTTGGCCTCCCAAAGTTCTGGGATTACAGGCGTGAGCCACCATGCCCAGCATCCCAAATTACTTATTAAGTGAACCATGAATTCTCTATAGTTTTATTAATAGTAATTAGTGCTTTAGATTAAAACTTGTTTGATTCTTGAGGACTTTTTGTTATATTTTAAAATTTAGAGTATACAAAAACAAACCTCTTAAAATGAATAGTTGACTCTCAAATGATCACAGCTGAAATATTTTTCTTCCTCCAATTTCAGATTATTTCTCAGGTATTCTGGCTGCATTCTTGTGATACTAATATCACCAATCCCAAACTGGAAGATGCAATGAAGGAATTCTGCAACCTCTCTCTTTCAGAGAGATCCCAGCAGTCTTACCTCATCGGACTCACTCTTCTGCACTACTTAGACATTTACAACTTCACATACAAGGCAAGTTGCTGTTGGTTAAATATGTTTCTATTCATAGTTTATATAAGACTATTCATTACACATGTATGTTCCCTGCTACTATGAGGGATGAGATCCATTTATCCAGGTTTTGGAATTACTGCGTTATTTTAAAGCTAAATGCAACCTTAGAGATCACATATTGCAATTTTGCACATTTTATAGACATGGAAACAAATATTATTGCCTTTTTAATTCTTGGTTTGTGTATCAGAGACCAATAATTAAATTTAATACATACTATTATTGTGAAATACAAATGTTGTATTTTAAAAGTGTTAAATGCAAATGTTGCAATTATTTTTAAATAATTGGGTTAAAAAGGCTCAGAAAAAGGATTTTCTTAATTAAAAATAGAATTTGTTTCAGTGTTCCCCCAAAATTTCATGTTTTCTTCATCAATTTAGATAGAGGCTACCATTACATATCCAGAAGAAAAAACAAATGGTCATTATTAGGGCTTAGCAAAATCAGCAATGACTTCATCTTGAAATATGCAGATGCTTTGTGAGTACTTATTTAAGAAATAACTGAAAAAAATATAAACATAGGAAGATTAAGCACCTTTGTTCACCCAAATTTAACCTGGGTCAAAAATATGTACATGTTCTTAAAAACACTGAAGAATTGTCATTCTCTGCAGTAAGAACAACCAAAAGGAAATAGCTGACATATGTTTGAGACATTATAGCCAAAGGGACAAAAATGTTTTGGACTAATTATAAGTAATCCTGTTTTTAGTTATTATCGTCTCAAACCTGTATTTCTGCAATGGTCTCCTAGCCAGAGCCCCTGCTTCCACACCTATCCTCTACCCCCATCCCTACCATCTTGCAAGCAGCCTGAGTCATCCTCTTAAAACTTAAAGTCACATTATATCACCCTTCCGCTCCAGACTTTCCAGCGGATTTCCATTTGATTTAAGTAAACCCCCAAATCTTACAAGGGCCTCATGATCTGCACAACTATTCCTCATCAGTAAAAATCTCACTTTCTACCTGGCTACTTTCCGGACCCTGGCTCCAGGGTTGCTGTGTTAACATAACTCTAGAGACAACCCTTCACATGATTTGCAAGGCTATTTTTTTTTTTTCTTTGCTTTACATTGACCTTCTCAGTAAGGTCTATCCTGACTATCCTATTTAAAATGGAACCAATGGTGCCTACAGTGCTCTCAAATCCCCTTTTCCTATTCTGGCTTCTGTTTTACTTTCAGCTAACTATAGATTTTATTTAATTTTCATTTTTAAACTTTTTTTTTTTTTTTGAGACAGAGTCTCTCTCTGTCACCCAGGCTGGAGTGCAGTGATGCCACCTTGGTTCACTGCAGGCTCCATCTCCTGGGTTCAGGTGAATCTTGTGCCTCAGTCTCTCGAGTACCTGGGATTACAGATGTACGCTACCACACCTGGCTAATTGTTATATTTTTAGTAGGGACAGGATTTTACCATGTTGGCCAGGCTGGTCTTGAACTCCTGACTTCAAGTGATCTTCCCACCTTGGCCTCCCAAAGTGCTGGGATTGCAGGTGTGAGCCACCGTGACTGGCTCATTTTTAAAATGTATTTGCTGTCTACCTCCACTAGTATGTTAGTTCTACAAGGGCCTCTTTGTTCACTGAAACATTTTAATGCAAAGAACAGTGCCTGGCCCATAGGGAAATGCAGCAAATATCCATTAACTCAACCAATGGTTATTTTACATAAACTGTAACCTGCAATACATGTGACATGAAATTATTATTATTTCACCTAAAATTTTAACTTTAATTTTATATTGCCTCTACAGAGCAGATATCAAACTAAATATCTGTTGTTGAGTCTAGCCATTAAACACAGGCATACCCATTTATTTCACATTAATGTGGGAATGCCTAGAATTTTGGCAGAACTACAATAGAAAATAGAAAAAAAATGTTGATTCTAATTTTTAAAATATGACTGGAATTAGGAGCTGTGCTGTTGAGGTAACTGTATCTTCAAGAATGAGAGCTGTGCACTGTGGGAGATAAGAACACAAAGCTATCTCTCCAACTGAATCTTGTGTTCATAATTTTGGTCTTTGACTTCCTTGGAAATGTCAGGAGTTTTTTCTCCTCGGGGACCCAAAACAGCTTTGCCCCTCTGCCCATGCCCTTTCTCTTCTTATTCTTCCAATGGTATGTTCTTTCTCATTCTTTGAGATTATGCTTCGGAAAGGTCTTCTTTTCTTTCCTAGCTAAACACTCCCTACCTTCTCATATCCCCAGCCTTTGGTTCTTTGACTTGTTTGATATCTGTTCCTCCTAATAGGTCAAAGTTCCCTCAGTACCGAGGTGGTGCCAGCTGGAGCACCACTGCATAGACATCACCTCTCCCAGTGCTGGGAACACAGCAGGCACTTAATGTTTCCTGAATAAATGAAATAAGAGGATTAAAAATTACATTAAAATTTTAAGACATTTTCAGTGTTTCTTCCAGTAGCACATAAGCATTATGGGATTAAAATCACTTAGCCTGATAAATCGTGTAAGCCTTTTGACAGTTTTATTTTAATTTTTAGGTGTATATTGTATGATTTTTGAGCAATAGTATACATGAAGAAATACATAATTGACATTTGTTTTTATGACTTCTAAAATCATCTATTTTTGCAACTTTATTGAGGTATTGTTTATGTACCATAAAATCACTCACTTTAAGTATATAACTCAATGACTTTTTAGTAAATACATGATTTTGTGCAACTATTACCACAATCTAATTTTAGGGCATTTCCATTATCCCCAAAAGAAACTTCAAGTCTATTTGCGGTTACCTCTCATTTCAATCTCTAGCTTAGGCAACTTCTAATCTATTTTCTGTCTCTGAAAATTTGCCTTTTTATTTATATTTATTTATTTATTTATTTTTTAAGACAGAATTTCACTCTTGTTGTCCAGGCTGGAGTGCAATGGTGCACTCTTGGCTCACCACAACCTCTGCCTCCCAGGTTCAAGTGACTCTCCTGACTTAGCCTCCTGAGCAGCCTGATATTACAGGCATGTGCCACCACACCTGGCTAATTTTTTGTATTTTTAGTAGAGACAGGGTTTCTCCATGTTGGTTAGGCTGGTCTCGAACCCCTGACCTCAGGTGATCCGCCCACCTCAGCCTCCCAAAGTGCTGGGATTACAGTCGTGAGCCCCTGCACCTGGCCAGATTTGCCTTTTTAAAAAGATATTACATATAAGTTGAATCATGAAGTATGTGGTCTTACTGTCTGGATTCTTTCACTTAATATAATGTGTTTTCGTTGCATACATGTATATGTATCACTATTTCATTTCCTTTTATTGCCAAATAGTATTCCATTTTAGGAATATACACTTCGTTTATCCATTCACCTGGATTGTTTTCACTTTTTGGCTATCATGAATAATGCTGCTATAAACATTCACATACAAATCTTTGTGTGGACATAGGTTTTCACTTATCTTTGGTAAATACCCAGCAATGGAACTGTTAGGTTGAGTGGTAAATTTATATTTAACTATTTAATAAACTTCAAAAATGTTTTCCAAAGTGGCTGTACCTTTTTACAATCTTATCAACAATCTGTGAGGGTTCCAGTTTTTCCACATAAGTCATTTATTTTTATTCCGTTTCTGTTAGGTGTTTTTCCCAAGGAAACATCAAAAGCCAGTAGAAAAGATGATGGAGCTCTTCATAAGGCTAAGAGAGATTCTCAATCAGATGGCTTCTGGCACACATCCGCTGCTAGACAAAATGAGATCCCTGAAACAAATGCATCTGTCCAGAAGTGTTCCATTAACACAGGTAGAAAAGCCACCCAGCAATGTTCTTGCTGAAAAATTTCTTCTGTCATATTGAGTAGTTATAATACATTCAAGCTTCAATTGTAGTACATTGAAAAAAAATCACCTACGAGGAAACTCTTCTACCCTAGCAACAATTTTTGCCACTTTAATTAGTGAAGTTTATTTTTTTGCATTTACATTTAGGATACACGTATAAAATGAATTATGGAAACTGTAAGGATACTCTAAGTATATCAGGTTCTCTTTCTCTCTTGTTTTCAGTAGCATCTAAAGCTCATATAGTGTCAATAAATTGTGAATTTTTGTCTCACAGGCAATGTACAGAAACAACCGAATGAACACAACCCAAGGATCATTTAGCACCATCTCCCAAGCATTATGTTCTCAAGGAATTACCACTGAATATTTAACTGCCATGCTGCCCTCTTCCCAGAGGCCAAAAGGCAACCACACCAAGGATTTTTTGACTTATAAATTAAGTAAAGAGCAAATTGCTTCAAAATATGGAATTCCCATAAATACCAGTGAGTATACTTTAAAATAAGTACGACAATTGTTCTTAAGGACAATAAGAATATTGTCTATTCTTAGTTTCTAATGGTAAATGAAATATTAATTTTTCCACAAGAATAAAAATAGAAAATATTTATACAGCACTTACCACATGTCAAGAATATTATATACATTAACTCATTACATTAGTACAGGGAAATGTACAAGGAGGATAAGTAACCTGGCCATTGTCACTCAACTTGGAAGTGCCTGAGCTGTCATCTGATCCCAGGTCCTCTGCTACAAAGCCTATCCTCTTCACCACAATGCTACACTTAGATTTTGTCAGTCATCACTGAGCCTTCTAGTCAATATGAAACTTGCCTTAAATTGGTTTGGTTTGATACTTTTTCCCTAACTTTCTAGAATTAGAATTTTTATCACACCAGGCAGAGTTACATGACTGCAGCAGAACCATTAATGTTTAGTGGCACATCAAAACTATTTACTTGATCTATAAACTTGGAGATGCAAAATGTGATCAGAGAGCTCTTTCAAATAATATATGGGTGTTTAGTTTAGTATAGCAACTGGATTTACTTATTCATCTTTTTATTCATTCACCAAACATTTATTGAACAGCTCTTATGTATCTGGTACTATGCCAGTGGTCGGTTTTTGTGTATTTTTGTCAAAAAGTAAATGCTGGTGAAATGGATCTGTTAGCAATTCTAAAATGTGACTTTCATGTTTTCTATCTCCTCTTGGCAAAATGCCATCACTTATTCTGGGCTTGCTTATTGAGTTAAACTTTCCCACCTAAAAAAGATTTGTTGCTTTCTTACTTTGACACCAGATGCCTCACATCTGTTAATAATATAGGAAGTATTAGGGCATGTATTTTTGGATGTGATAAGGATAATCTGTGTCAATTTGCCATGAGGAAATAGATTTGAAATACATCTATTAAATGGTTTTATTTCACTTTTTCCTTCCAGCACCATTTTGCTTCTCCCTTTATAAAGACATCATTAACATGCCTGCTGGACCTGTGATTTGGGCTTTCTTGAAACCTATGTTGTTGGGAAGAATTTTGTATGCACCATATAACCCAGTCACAAAGGCAATAATGGAAAAGGTTTGACCATTATAACTCAGTTTCTATTTTGAGTATTAAGATGATTTTTAAAGTAGTCAACTTCCAAATTTACTTTAGCTGATTTCTTTATATCTTACCTACTATTATTATCCTTGGCTTTCTGAAACTGTTAGTAAAATTCTCAGCTTCGGCCCTGGATATGTGCAAGCAGTATAGACTGGGTGGGAGCCCTTTGAAGATAAATGAACCATGTTAACACTTGGGAATGAGGTTAGTTGAAGCAAGACCTCAGATTTTTCCATTTATCTCAAAAAGCAGAAAAGTTCTGTACAACTGGTGTCCAGCTATCAAAGTATGTAAAAATTATTGTACTAGAAAAAGTAACATTGAATATCATATAACTAGTTGGAACAAAAAAAAATGCCTGAAGTATAGATTCTTGGCTTCATATTTAGTTGTACAATTTAGTTGTATAATTTAATGTCTCATTTGTATAGAAGATAGATGTTGAGTAAGACATCATTGTTAATAGTAACTATGCTTATCATCTATTTCATGTAACCATAATAGTATTTCCCTCTCACTTATAAAGTTGGCTTTAATTATTTGAATTATAAACTTAGTACTTTTAAAATGATAGAGCTAAAGTAAAAGAAAAATCTCTGTTTCACCATTACTTGGCCATTAAACTATATGTTATATGAACATAACATTATTTTATATTCTATATAATAATAGACAAAGATCATTATTATCAAAGAACATTCAATTTGATCTCTGTCCATTTTTATAAAAATTGTGATTTAATACCTTATTTGCTTTACTGACTATACATTTCTATGTAGTTTTGCATAAATTAAGCTATATATGAACTTTGTTTTTCAATCTGAATGAACAATTTATTGATTTTTATTTTTAACTTTTAAGTTTGGGGGTACAAGTGCAGGTTTGTTACACAGGTCACGGGGATTTGTTGTACAGATTATTTTATCACCCAGGTATTAAGCCTAGTACCCATTAGTTATTTTTCCTGATTCTCTTCCTCCTCCCACTCTCCACCTTCTGAAATGCCCTACTGTGCATTGTTCCCCTCTCTGTGTTCATGTGTTCTCATCATTTAACTCCCACCTATAAGTAAGAGCATGTGGTTTTTGGTTTTCTATTCCTGTGTTAGTTCAAGGATAATGGCCTCCAGCCCTATCTATGTCTCTGCAAAGGACAGGCTTTCATTCTCTTTTATGGCTGCATAGTATTCCATGGTATACATGTACCACATTTTCTTTATCCAGTCTATCATTGATAGGCATATAGGTTGATTCAGTGTCTTTGCTATTGTGAATAGTGTTACAATGAACATATGCATGCATGTATCTTTATAGTAGAATGACCTATATTCCCTTGGGTATATACTCAGTAATGGGATTGCTGGGTCGAATGGTATTTCTGTAGGTCTTTGAGGAATAGCTACACTGTCTTCCACAATGGCAGAACTAATTTACACTCCCACCAACAGTGTATAAGTGTTCCTTTTTCTCCACAACCTCACCAGCATATGAGCTTAAGTGTTAAGTGTGGTTTGTTTCCCCCCTTTTGTGCCTGGCTCTCACCTCCCCTTTTGCTCTTCTCTTGATCCTATTCTTCCTTTCATATAAACTAATGTATGTTAGCATTCATATATGCATCTTCTTATAATGTATTCCATTACTCTTATCCTCCAAAGATTATTATACCACATATACATTTGTATGCAGAGTTCTTTGGTCTTTACATTATTAAAATGATATTGTATTTTAATCCTTTTCTCTATATAGCTTTTCTCATACAAGAATACATTGTGGAATTTTTTCCAACTCAGTAGGTATAATTTAATTCATTCTTTTTAAATATCGCAAACTTTTTTCATAACACAGAATTTACTCATCCGATCCTCAGGTATTGGGCATTAATTTGTTTTCAGTGTGTGTGTGTTTTTAATTTGTTTCCAGTGGGTTTGTTTGTTTTGCTAATGTAAACAATGTGGCAACAAATATTCTTGTGTATATGGTTTTATGTAGCAGTATTTTTATTTCAATAAGATGAATGTTCAGAATTGAGGGACTGAAGGATATTGTATTTTATTTTAATGGACATTGTCAAATTACTTTCCAAACAGCTGTGACATATCTATTCTCATCAGAAATACATGAGAGTATCCTTCTGCTGTCCTTGAACTTGGATGTTTCTTTAGTGGTAAAGTTGAATGTATCGTTGGTAAAAATGAAAAACTAGTAAGAACTCCAAAAGCCATGCTTTCATTTTGGCTGTAAACTCACTCTGGACATGAATCAAACCCTGAATTTTCCAGGATTTTTATACATTGAACTTGACCCTATAAAAGCTGTCATTTGAAACTTTTGACCATGTGGGAAATTTCTGACAATTTTTTTTTCTAACTTCATGTTTCAGAACTGTCTTTTGATTTATGTAACAAAACAACCTTAAGATACCTTGTTGAAATATAGACAAAATACTAACAAATCATATCTCTTTCATTTCTTGGTCATTAAGTCCAATGTAACTCTGAGGCAGCTGGCGGAATTAAGAGAAAAATCTCAAGAGTGGATGGATAAGTCGCCACTTTTCATGAATTCCTTCCATCTGTTAAACCAGGCAATTCCAATGCTTCAGGTATGAGATGTTTCTGTTCATTCAACTTAGTAGGAATTCAAATTATTTGAGATTTGAATTGCCTGCATAATGTGAATGAGAAGAGAGTAACTTTCCATATTCAACAGATTAAATTGCCTATCTTCCAGAGAGAGGGTCTGTGACAGGGTAACAGATCTATCATTCACGTTCATAATTAGCTAACTTCACCTCTGGTACTGCAGCTCCTCTTTCTGTAATTCCGAGAGAATACATCTTACAAGTTGATCTAGAGACATAACTAGTGATATAAATTAGTTTTTCAAACGTAAAATGCTATAAAAATGCTTTTTGTTGATTTCTCTCCTTTAAATTACTCTCCTTTGCTATCTGAACTGAACCAGAATTCCTAAAATACCAATATGCTAGAGAACATTAAACTTGGGGAATTCCATGGCAGAAACTTATGATATATGTGTTAATCAATTCCAAATTAATTTTAACATGTTATATACAAGGTGTTGTCGTTAAAGTATTTATCTAAATTTACAATTAAGGCCACATAAGGAAGTAAAAGTTATAACTGGAAAAAGTGCTCTAGGCTGGGTGCGGTGGCTCACACCCGTAATCCCAGCACTTTGGGAGGCCAACGCAGCTGGAACACCTGAAGTCAGGAGTTCGAGACCAGCCTGGACAACACTGTGAAACCCTGCCTCTACTAAAAATACAAAAAATAGCCGGGCATGGTGGCAGGGGCCTGTAATCTCAACTACTCGGGAGGCTAAGGCAGGAGAATTGCTGGAACCAGGGAGAGGAGAGGTTGCAGTGAGCCAAGATTGTGCCATTGCACTCCAGCTCGGGTGGCAAGAGCAAAACTCCATCTCAAAAAAAAAAAAAAAAGAAAAAGAAAAAAAAATCCTCTACAAAATTTGCTCCTTGAAAATTTAGTCCATATCGTCCTAATGTTCTCTTTAGTTTAGGTTAAAGATTTGACAGTGCAAGTCAAATACAGTGCACATTGTTTGAAAAGTATTATTTGCATTTTCTTTTTCTTGAGACTGAGCCTTACTCTGTTGCCCAGGCTAGGGGGCAGTGGCGTGATCTCCGCTCACTGCAACTGCTGCCTCCCAAGTTCAAGTGATTTTCCTGCCTCAGCCTCCCAAGTAGCTGGGACAACAGGTGTGCGCCACCACTACTGGCTAATTATTATTATTATTTTTTGTATTTTTAGTAGCGATGGGTTTCACCATGTTAGCCAGGCTGGTCTTGAACTCCTGACCTCAGGTGATCCACCTGCCTCAGCCTCCTAAAGTAATGAGATTACAGGCATGAGCCACTGCGCCTGGCCAATTTGCAATTCTTTTAAGAGGCAGGAATTTCTGGACGGGCACAGCCATGGTGGCTCATGCCTATAATCCCAGCACTTTGGGAGGCAGAGGTGGGCAGATCACCTGAGGTCAGGAGTTTGTAACCAACATGGAGAAACCCCATCTCTACTAAAAATACAAAATTAGCCAAGCGTGGTGGCGCATGCCTGTAATCCCAGCTACTCAGGAGGGTGAGGCAGATGAATCACTTGAATCTGGGGGGGGAGGTTGTGGTGAGCTGCGATCATGCCTTTGCACTCCAGCCTGGGCAACAAGAGCAAAACTTGGTCTCAAGAAAAAAAAAAAAAAAAAGATGCAGGAATTTCTGAAGATGATGCAAATAATGTGGGGAAGTGTTCCAATCACAGAGTTATTGACAACTGAAGACAGAGCAGTGGAATTAGCCCAGCAATCAGTTGGAGAAAAGAAAATTGGCAGGAATGGTGACAGCCTAAGAGCTTCAAGAGACTGGCTTGCATATCAAAGGGAGGCCCTTGGAAAATTAATGGAGCCCTAGAATACTTTGGGGAAAATAATGCCCTTTTTTATGATCTATGTTTAGGAAGTTAAGCTTTGAATAAAGGATATTTTATGATATGACTTGGTCAGAAAAATTATACCCCAAAGGTGCTTTTATTTAGTCTTTGTTTTGACTAACAATTGATGTGTAGTTATAATTACAACCCAAATTGCTAAAATAGATATTTAATGTTTCATAAATATAAACTTTTTATCAAATGTCTTCCCCATGATTTCCTATTAACTTTTGGTTCTAATTCTAAGCGTGTTCATTTTAAGTTGTCTTTTTAGTGAGTCTCAGATAGCAAAGGCTACTTAGAGAGTACTTCATGACAAATATATTATCCCAAACAATACATTGCTCTTTTCTCCTAAGACTTTTTTTTCTGTTAAGAGAAAAAAAAAGCCACATATTATTTTGTTAAGAAAAGTTTTGTTAGTTAAAGTGGTGAATTAATAGGACATGTTCTATACATAAGAGTTTAAAGTACAGTAATTTGTTAGAATCTCCAGGATCGTGTTCATAAAGGGATCATCATCTAATGGAAGGGTCTTCATTCTGTCCAGAAAAAATAAATTATTTTCAATTATTGAGGAAAAGCTTAATATTATAAATATGCACAGAATTTGAAATGTTAAGCTTTTGGCACAAGAACTGGCTTTGCTTGTGTGAACCCTTAGGTGAATGACTTAAAATACGTGAGATTTTATGGATCTCTAAAATTAGTATATTGGTAATGACAGACTTGTGAAGGTCACATATGTGGAAGCATTTGGTGTTTTGGTATTTTTTAAATTTTTATATATTTATTTGATACAAGTGCAGTTTTGCTACATGCATGGATTGGTATTGATCAAATCAGTGTTTTTAGCATATCCATCATCACCCAAATAATGTACATTGTACCTATTTTAGATGTCATATGATTACTTGTAAAAGGAGTGATGGGAGAATTGAAATAGGATTTAATGGACTATCTCCAGATTGCAACTAACACAGTACTTTCTTTGTTAGTAATGCTCGGATACAGATTTTCCATGATGCAGAAGCTAATTCCTGATAAACAGATCTTAAAGGACTGTTACCACAGCATGTCGTTATATGATAGTTAGCCATCAGTCAAGTCTACCTGCCACCAGCTGCTCTTAGAACCCTCAGCAGCTATGGATTTAGACAACTAATTCTATTATATATGTGCTCGAATAATATGTGATTTTTTTTTTATTGTATTTGGGCTCTGGGGTACATGTGCACATCCTGCATCCTGCAGGATTGTTGCATAGGTATATACATGCCATGGTGGTTTGCTGTCTCCATCCCCCCACCACCATTGCCTACATCAGGCATTTCTCCAGGTGTTATCCCTCCCCCTCCTCCCCAACCCCCATGTTGTGCCCCCCTCCCCTCCCCTCCACCTAGCCCTGTTAGTGTTCTACCCCTCCCTGTGTCCAAGTGTTCTCATTGCTCATCACCCGTCTATGAGTGAAAACATGAGGTGTTTGGTTTTCTGTTCTTGTGTCAGTTTGCTGAAAATGATGGTTTCTAGGTTCATCCATGTCTCTACAAAGGACACAAACTCATCATTTTTTATCGCTGCATAGTATTCCATGGTGTATATGTGCCACATCTTCCTTGTCCATTCTATCATCGATGGGCATTTGGGTTGGTCCCAGGTCTTTGCTATTGTAAACAGCACTGCAATGAACATACGTGTGCATGTGTCTTTATTATAGCACAATTTATAAGCCTTTGGGTATATATCCAGTAATGGAATTGCTGGGTCAAATGGAATTTCTATTTCTAGGTCCTTGAGGAATCGCCACACTGTCTTCCACAATGGTTGAACTAATTTACACTCCCACCAACAGTGTAAAAGTGTTTCTTTTTCTCCACAGCCTCTCCAGCATCTGTTGTCTCCATATTTTTTAATGATCGCCATTCCAACTGGCGTGAGATGGTATCTCAATGCGGTTTTGATTTGCGTTTCTCTAATGACCAGTGATGCTGAGTATTTTTCATATGTTTGTTGGCCACATATTTGTCTTCTTTTGAAAAGTATCTGTTCATATCCTTCACCCACTTTTGAATGGGTTTGTTTGTTTGTTTTTCTTGTAAATCTGTTTTAGTTCTTTGTAGATTCTGGATATTAGCCCTTTGTCAGATGGGCAGATTGTGAAAATTTTTTCCCATTCTATTGGTTGCAGGTTTACTCTAATGATTGTTTCTATTGTTGTGCAGAAGCTCTTAAGTTTAATTGGGTCCCATTTGTCATTTGGCTTTTATTGCCAATGCTTTTGGTGTTTTAGTCATAAAGTCCTTGCCTGTGCCTATGTCCTGAATGGTTTTGCCTAGGCTTTCTTCTAGGGTTTTTATGGTGTTAGGTTTTATGTTTAAATCTTTAATCCATATGGAGTTAATTTTTGTATAAAGTGTAAGGAAGGGGTCTAGTTTCAGCTTCCTGCTGTGGCTAGCCACTTTTCCCAACACCATTTATTAAACAGGGAATCCTTTCCCCGTTGCTTGTTTTTGTGAGGTTTGTCAAAGATCAGATGGTTGTAGATGTGTGGCATTGCCTCTGAGGCTTCTGTTCTGTTCCTTTGGTCTATATCTCTGTTTTGGTACCAGGACCATGCTGTTTTGATTACTGTAGCCTTGTAGTATAGTTTGAAGTCAGGTAGCATGATGCCTCCAGCTTTGTTCTTTTTGCTTAGGATTGTCTTGGCTATGCAGGCTCTCTTTTGGTTCATATGAAGTTTAAGGTGGTTTTTTCCAGTTCTGTGAAGAAGGTCAATGGTAGCTTGATGGAGATAGCATTGAATCTATAAATTACTTTGGGCAGTATGGCCATTTTCACAATATGGATCCTTCCTAACTATGAGCATGGAATGTTTTTCCATCTGTTTGTGTCCTCTCTTATTTCCTTGATCAGTGGTTCGTAGTTCTTGAAGAGATCTTTTACCTCCTTTGTTAGTTATATTCCTAGGTATTTTATTCTCTTGGTAGCAATTGTAAATGGGAGTTTGCTTATGATTTGGCTCTCTGTTTGTCTGTTGTTGGTGTATAGGAATGCTTGTGATTTCTTCACATTGATTTTTCTATCCTGAGAATTTGCCAAAGTTGCTTATCAGCTTAAGGAGGTATGCCTCACGAAGTTCTCGTGCTGTTTTTCAGCTCCATCAAGTCATTTATGCTCTTCTCTAAGCTGGTTATTGTAGTTAGCATTTTGTCTAACCTCCTTTCAAGGTTCCTAGTTTCTTTGCATTGGATTAGAACATGGTCTTTTAACTCAGAGAAGTTTGTTATTACCCACGTTCTGAAGCCTGCTTCTGTCAATTCGTCAGATTCATTCTCTGTCTTTTTTTGTTCCCTTAATGAGGAGTTGTGATCCCTGGGAGGAGAAGAGGTGTTCTGTTCTTTGGTGGTTTCATCCTTTTTGCGCTGTTTTTTTCCCATCTTTGTGAATTTATCTCCCTTTAAGGTGATTTCAGGAGGCGTCTCTGAGCTGACATTTTTTTTCTATTGAGGTTGGAGCTGTATCTTTTTTGGCCTGTAGAGGGCGGTGCTGGGATCTCTCGGGTTCAGTCAGGTTGCTGGGTGGGTGGTCCTTCCCTGGAGTTTGTTTGCAGCTGAGATTGGCCCGCCTTCCCAACCGCGTCTTTCCCAGAGTTCGATCTCCCTGGTTGGGGTCATGCTGGTGTATTTGCTGCCAACCTCTCTAGCAAGCGCTTCAGCTTATGTTCTGTGGAGGTGGGGCCTGCCAGGCCTTATGGTCTGTTTCCCTGCTTTCAACTCTGCCTCCCTCTGTGGGACGGTCTGTCCCGCAGGCGGTAGTCCAAACTCTGCCCAGTGCCCTGCGACAGCTTGCAGGTCCTGCAGAAGCCGCTGCTGAGATTTGCATGACTACCCACGGCGCCCCACAGTCTGGCAGCGCTCTGGTGGACCCAGGGTTGCAGGAGGGAGGAGGCAAGCACAGGATTCCAAACGGAGCACCCGGGGGGTTAAGTTCCCTGACCCTCCTAGCCAGCTGCACATTTTAGGTGGAAACGCGTCTTGATGTGCCCCGCCTTGCAGCTCCTTCCTGAGCCCAATTCCAGTGCCCTACCAGTCCCACAGAAAAGACCCGGCACCTCGTTTCCAACCGTGAAGGCCTCCAGGTCTCTGCGTCTCATTCGCTGGGAGGTGCATTGGGGCGCTGGCTTCTCTCGGCCATCTTGGCACCCCCCCCCATAAGTGATTCTTATTCATCTCCATGACAATAAAATAAAAGACAATAAAACAAAAGCCCTAATAAGAAGGACATGATAATATGGTGTACCAAACTGGGCTCTAAAAGGACAATCAGGCCTCACTTACATAAAAACCAGGCCATGAATTTACACATATGATGAAAAAACATTAAATGAGTTGAAATCGCTCCTTCAATTTTTCCCTTAGCCTTTATTAATTGTGTGTCCTTGGGAGAATTTTACATAGTTTCTTTAGCCCTAGCTTTGTCATTCATTAACTAGAAGTAATAATAGCACTTACCTCAAGATGTTGTAAAGAAAGAGAGAAAATCAAGTTAAACTCTGTAAGACAGTGCCCAGCACATGGTATTATAAGTGCTCAACAAATATTAGCTAAGAGTACTCCTAGACTGGTAGAAGTTATGTCTTCTAATTTGGCAAATAGCTATAAAGCCCTTTATATTTTAAAGCAATTATGTTTTTCTTTTAATTGTTCGTCTTTCCGTTGATAAAAATTTAAAGTTTTAGCGTCAACTTATTCTTTTATATTCACATAGTTGCACCTACGACAGTATGAAAATAATACTATAATAATTGAAATCGACTTTTCTGATGTGATGAGGCATTCTTACCTACTTCACTGAAAGTTTTCCTGGAACGGGAACAGGCGAGGTGCTTGCTAAAAGCTTCAGGCTAAGAAGTAGTAGAACGTGAATACAAATCAGTTGTGATGTCACATTCCATGCAGACATCATGATTTTTGAGAGTTGTTTTTGTTTCAAGTGAACCAAGTTCAACCATGAATCACAACATTGTGTATAGCATACATTAAAAAGGAATAATATAGCTACAAGGAAAAATTCTTATAAATTGAGTATCATTTCCTAATGTTGATAATTGTGGTCACATCTGGCCACTCGGGCATGCTGACCAATTTGTATCTATAGATAAGCAAAGCCCAGCCTGTCAAGTCAGTACCAACCCCCAATCTTCTCTTTCTTCTCAAGGATTTCTTGTGAGCCTTTGCAAAACAGTGCGTTGATAATGCCCAGTCGTGGTTACTGCATTTTACTGTGGTTGTTATTAGAGAGACAGTGTCAAACATGTTTTTTTCTTGTATTGAAACTGATTTTTAATTATTATTTGTTAGAATACTCTAAGGAACCCTTTTGTGCAAGTTTTTGTAAAATTCTCCGTGGGACTTGATGCTGTTGAACTATTGAAACAGATAGATGAACTTGGTAAGTCCAAATTCACAAAGCTTTTATTCATGAGTCATTTCAGAAATATATATATATATATATAAATTGTTCCATAGGATAACATTTTCCCCTTTTCTTCTGTATTTAGTGTCTAGCTAGTTATTCAAAGAAAAATGAGACCCTGGATATATCCCCCCCATCTTCTTCCAAGTTGTACAATTATAAGTAGTCATGATTATTTGGACACTCAGTGTCTGTAGTTAGTTTCAAGAATTATAATGTAGGCTGGGCTTGGTGGCTCACACCTGTGATCCCAGGACTTTGGGAGGCAGAGGCAGGCAGATCACTTGAAGTCAGGAGTTCAAGATCAGCCTGGCCAACATGATGAAACCCCGGCTCTACTAAAAATACAAAATTAGTTGGGCATGGTGGCAAATGCCTGTAATCCAGCTACTCGGGAGGCTGAGGCAGGAGAATTCTTTGAACCAGGAAGGCGGAGGTTGCCATGGGCCGATATCACACAACTGCACTCCTGCCTGGGTGACAGGAGTGAAACCCTTTCTCAAAAAAAAAAAAATTGTTGTTATTATTATAATGTAATATAAATGCAGGTTTTTTTTCTTCAATCATAGGTAGGTTGTTAAAAGTAAGGGAACACTTTGCTTTAGTGACTTGATGGAAAGCAAGTCCTTAAGAACAAGGGAAAACGAAATTATTTATTTCTGGCTACATTTAACATTTTAATCTCCAGCGGTCTCAGTATCACTTGTCTAACCCAGAATGTAATTGAAGGAGATACAGAGTTAGCAAAAGCAAGAAAAACGCAATAGGGAGACTCAACAGAAAATAAACTGAAATCAGTATTCAAGGTTGGGTCCTCACATGGTCATTTAAGAGGAAGAGGCCGCAGAAGATCAAAGGAAGCTGTCTAAACTTATGCTTTCCCTCCGCCACGTCCCCACCTTCAACCTAAGGGATGCAAGACATCTAATTCAGACTGTGTCTGATTCACTGTTGCTATGCAACCATGGGTATGAGAAACGGATCGAGAGCATCGGAATTTGGCAGTAGCAGAGCAAATGCCCTTCCTCCTCCCTGGCACTGCTGGGATGTAAATGATTTAGGTTCTAAACCAGTGGGGAAGAATTATGCCTATATTTGTGTCATATATGATTGTACACATCTTATGATAGTCAACCCAGCATGATTAAATAAAGGTATTAGTGGATTTATTCTCTGAAAGTATCTTTTGGGCCAGGAACTATTTGATTAACATATCAGGTTTAAACTGCAAAGTTCTTATATAAATTTTGTCATTTCTAACTTCTGAACTAGGAAGTGAGGCTTAACATTTAAAATAATAAGTTTAAAATGAATGGAGCATTGAGACTCTATATTTGTGTAATTAGATATGTAACAGTATTGAAGAGGTTATATAGTTCGAATTTGGTGGACACCGACACCTTGAAGTGTTTTTATGATCCTGTCTACCAGAATTTCTAAATAATTCTTTGGTGTTGTGTTGATTTCCAATGGCCGCTGGAGGCCACTGTTCAACCACTGTTTACCCCTCCCCCACCAACATCTACATCAAGTAAAACATTTCACTTTAAATTCTAATGAGAAATGCATTTAAGAAGTTGCCTTCTGTGAGAAATTGAGTCCTATTTTGGACAGTGTAAGAGACACGTCGGGTTCTGTGAGGAGGGATTTATGGCATTCACAGCCTTCTCAGTATTCATGATGATTAAGTCAGTAAAAATTTAATTGGCCAAATGATTTGTTAACTTGCAATTTCATATTTACCCTTTGTCCCGGTGGATTTCCTCACAAAGAATCATAAAATTGAAGAGAAATTAAAACCTCTTTATACCAGAGTAATTACCTAAAATAAAGTCTTGATCATTTTGTCAGATTAATACAGATATCAAAAGTAGTAACTCATGTAAGATTTTAAGTCAAACAATATTAGAAACTTGCAACTCTGTGGCATATATTTTCAGGTATTTTAAATATTTCTATATCACAGCGTTTGTAATAATATATTTGTCCTATGTACTCTACATAGACTTTCCTTTGTTTCAATTTGTGCATTCACATTCTGTGTACAAAGCAGGCATTTCTGTTTAGTTATAACTCATATATCTGGTTTATAGCTTTTGTCCTAACTACATGTAGATAGGTTTTTTAAAATTTATTCATCTTAGTATTGTAACAGAATATACTTTTAAATTATCCTGTATCTGTCTTAGAACCTAGGTTTACTGTATTGGTAACTAGCTCGTCTCTTCAATGAATATTCCATAACAATCCATTTTCTTTGGTGTAGAATACTTGATATTTTAAAATTCTGCAGCCTTTCGTTATTTATAATCTAGTTCAGTGTTTAAAAAAAACAGTATTTCATCTACTTACTACCAGAATCAAGACCATAATATGTTTTTTTGTCTCTCTTGCTTTGCCTCTTTAGACATTCTAAGGCTGAAATTAGAGAACAATATTGACATCATTGATCAGCTTAACACACTGTCTTCTCTGACAGTAAATATTTCCTCTTGTGTATTATATGACCGTATTAAGGCAGCAAAAACCATAGATGAAATGGAGAGAGAGGCTAAAAGGCTCTACAAAAGTAATGAACTCTTTGGAAGTAAGTGCTGTTCTATTAGGGTTTGCGTTTCCCTTGTACTAAAATTGGCCAAATTCTATCCTCGTGTCTTTCATCCAGAACTCAGAAAAGTAGCGTGGGGGTCATTAGGTCCTCTGATGTCCTTAGAAAGGAGAACCTTTCATGTAGGCAACCAACTATATTCTCTGTCTAATTTTGTTAGTGTACTTAAAATTAGGATTGAAAAAGATTACATAGTTAAGAGTGAAGTCGAGTCCATCCTCATAATCAGTCAAGATTATTTATCTAAAAGTGTTTTTATTTTATTAAGTGGGTTAGAGTGATGCATTTAATCTACTTAGTTGGTGATTATATTCTTAAACTCCAGCTTTGAATCTCTGAGGTTGACACCTCCGATTAACCATGTTTTCTGTAAATTAAGAGCCTGAACCTACTGTCACATTACTAAGTCGATTGACTGTTTGGCTGTCCCCTCTATGTACTCTCCCAACAGTGAATAACGTCAACCATAAAATAACCTTTCTGCTGTTGTTGCCATTTTATTTTTAGGTGTTATTTTTACGCTTCCTTCTAACAGAAGCTGGCACAGAGGCTATGACTCTGAAAATGTCTTTCTTCCTCCCGTCATAAAATATACCATCCGCATGAGTCTCAAGACTGCACAGACCACAAGAAGCCTAAGAACCAAGATTTGGGCCCCAGGGCCACACAATTCTCCATCACACAACCAGATCTATGGCAGGGCTTTTATTTATTTACAGGATAGTATTGAAAGAGCAATCATTGAATTGCAAACTGGAAGGAACTCCCAGGAAATAGCAGTACAGGTTCAAGCAATTCCTTATCCCTGCTTCATGAAAGACAAGTAAGTGTGTGCACTTTCAGCCTTTTTAATGATCAACAACTTTTCTGAGAACGCACTTCAGTCAGTTCATTCAGATGTGTTAGATGAAAGGAATAACATCCACCAAACCTTTGTAATATGCTTGTTTTGAGAGAGGGTTCACAACATAGGGCATGGCTTCATTATAACTGCTCACCACTACCAAAATGATAAAGTGTTTACCAGATGATTTATGTTTCTTTTGTCATAAGAATCCTTAGCTCTCCAAAGATTCTGGCCCTAAAATTGGGAAAATTGGATTCTAGACCTGAGTACATGGCTGCATGATTTTGATGTTATCCACTGTCTACTGGGCTTACCTCCCTCTAGTCAAATGAAAGGGATGAACAAGACAATCTTAAAATTCCTTCCAACTCCCAAATTGGATTAAAAACAAATCTGAGGCAGAGTATGGTGGCTCACACCTGTAATCCTAGCACTTTGGGAGGCCAAGACGAGCGGATCACAAGGTCAAGAGATCAAAATCATCCTGGCCAACATGGTGAAACCCTGTCTCTACTAAAAACACAAAAATTGTCTGAGCGTGGTAGCACACGCCTGTAGTCCCAGCTACTCAGGAGGCTGAGGCAGGAGAATCGCTTGAACCCAGGAGGCGGAGGTTGCAGTGAGCTGAGATCGCACCATTGCACTCCAGCCTGGCGACAAGCGTGAGACTCTCGCAAAAAAATTAAAAAAAGAATCTGAGCACATGATCAATTTTAAGGAAACAAATTCATAAAAGAAATGTTGAACGTATTTTGATCAATTCTTTGAGATAAATATCATGCTACCTGAAACTTTCATGTACTATCAGTTCATTTTGCTAAGAATCCTCTATATCTAAAATGGTTTTTCTAGATGAATAAAAAAAGTAACAATAATGCTTTTAGACAATTCAAGTTGAATGTTCAAGAAATCTGCCAGTCGGGTAGCGCTGAATGCTTCCTTCACTCTGTGGTTAGTTAAAAATAAATAAATAAATAAGCCTAGAGGATTAAGTTTTCAAAGCTTATCCTCCTATATAAAAGCTCGAGGCTGAATATTAAAGAAATTGAATATGCTACTCAACCCAGTTATTGAAGTTTATATACAATTCAAATGGTATTGGCTTTTTCTTTTCTCTTCTTTTTTCTTTTTTTCAATGCTTCTGTCTTTCTTGGCTCTTCACGAGTTATAAATGAGATGAGGTAATGTAACCCAGTGCAACAGTAGCATGGGGAAACAGGTAAGACGTCCATCAATAGACTGTCAAGGTCAGCTGGCTGTCGTGGAGGCTGCTGTGGAGGGAACTTTGCTGGCTGAACTATGTGTGAACTGCAATGGCTTGCATAAATTATAAAGATCTATGGGATCAATTAAGTTAAAATTCTTATTCATTTACCTGCTCATGTGTTCCCCTTATACATTTTGGTACCTGGGATATTGGGTACCTGGATGTTTCTTTAAAGAATAAGTGCAGTCTGTATTCTTTATGGGAATATGACCATAATGCCTCTCCATACATATAAACTGTTGCATATAAAGTGATTTCACATGTATTATTTCATTGGTTTCACCCAATAACCTCATAAGGTAAATAGGAGCAGGAATTATGTTCCATACTTTCCAGACGAAAAAACTGAAATCCAGAAAGTCTAATTAACTTGCCCAGGGTAATATAACTGGTGCTACAATGGTCCTTCTGTTTACAAGACCAGCATTTCTGCTTTATACTGACCAAACCTAAAATACACAATCACTTGCAAGAAACATTACAGGGGATTTGTTGTTAATGAATGAAGGTCTTTGCCTAGTTCTAGATCCAGAAACAGCTTCAAGGTTGGACTTGAACCAAAACAAAATTCATTCAAGAAGTATTCTTTGAACACCTACCCCATGCCATATAGTTTCCCAAGAAACAAACAAACAAAAAATTGAATATGGCCTCAATTCCCACTGCTCCCTCACCAAAAAACACCTCATCTCTAATGATACGCTTCTGTATGATAAAGTGATAATGAATGAGAGTGATCTCATGCTTCATTAATGTTGATGTTTTTCTTGGGGTACTTAGAGGTAATTTTTTAGCCTTGTAGATTAAAAAGGAAATCGCCCTGGGACCTTTCTCCAAGTGAAAGCTTTAGTGGAGCCCAACATACAAAACAGAGTAACTTAGAAGCTCTCATTAACATCTACTGCCTTTGCCTCAGCCCAAATAAGGGCAAAAATTGACTGAAGCACAGCTCCTAAGGTGTGGTCCGTGGACCAGCAGCATCAGTATAACCTGGGAAGTTGTTTAAAATGCAAATAGATGGTCCCACCCAGACATAATAAATCAGAAGCTTATGGGTGGAGCCCAGAAATTTGCATTTCAGTAATCTTTTCGGGTGCTTCAAGAACCACCGCCATTTAACTTTCAGGCATCATAAGCAGGACACAGAGGAATACATCTGGGGCTTGAGGAAGTCTTCCAGTGATTCTCTAGTGTAGCACATCATCAAAACAGCCATTTCAATACCATATATATAGTATAGAACTTTAAGGAATCCAAGTTCTTTGTCTGCATTTAAAAATCAAATGCTTTGGGCTGGGCACAGTGATTCATGCCTATAATCCCAGCACTTTGGGAGGCCGAGGCAGGTGGATTACTTGAGCCCAGCTGTTCAAGATCAGTCTGGACAACATGGTGAAACCTCATCTTTATTTAAAAAAAAAATCAAATGCTTTGGATTTTATTTCATTTTTGGAAATTTAGTTTCATAATAACTATGAGCTTCCGAAGACTAGATATAAATACAGTAATTTTGGAAAATACAGCTTTTAGTTAGGTGAACCAATCATCATCTCATTTTTAATCTGCCTTTTAGATAAGAATTTATTTTAGACATAAAGGTTTTTAGCCTTGCAATTGTATCTACATAGTAATTATTTTCCCCGACAGGACATACTCAAACACAATTTAAACAAATATGGCAATTTTCAATTTTACCTAATAATCCAAAGCTTTCTTTTTTCTCTTGAAACATTACACTAAAAAAAGAAAAAAAAAGAAAAAAAGAAAACCCACAGACCCATGGTGAAATTAGTTTCATGTTTCATAAATAATGGGGTAATACTGATATATTTTCAATTTCAAAACAGGATCATAATTTCAATGTAGGAGAGTGCATTCTTTATATATTATAATCTCTACAAGTGTGGCATTCATTTCGGTCACTGTTTTTTTCTTTTTTTTTGTTTTACAGCTTCCTCACCAGTGTCTCTTATTCTCTTCCAATTGTGCTTATGGTTGCCTGGGTTGTATTTATAGCTGCCTTTGTAAAAAAGCTTGTCTATGAGAAAGACCTCCGGCTTCACGAGGTATGTTGAAAAGTCACTTCTTGTTATGAATAAGTCCTGTTCATAGAACAATTACTATGATTTTCATCATGCCTATATAAACTCAAAGCCTAACTCATCCCTTGTTAATGTTACAGAAAGGAAAATCTTTTACAAATCACAAAAGCAGCTGATAAGGCAATATTTTATTTTATGAAAAAGTGACATAAAAGTCAGCTAATAATTGTTTTTGAAAAACAAAATCTGAATAAAATATGAGTAAAGTGATAATTCTTAGAGTAATTTTTTGCCCAGTAAATTACCTATAGGACTTAGGATCTAACAGAGGAAGTTTAAATAACAACAATAACAACTGTTCAGGCAGAAAGATTGTTGGCATGGTAACTAAAATAACCCAAATGTAGACATAGATAGAGATATAAACATAGACATAGACGTATGGCTTATTTCAGCTTTCACTAAGAAAATTCTCTTTCTAGCATACTTTGTCTCCTTCAATTACCTTCTCCATTTCCCACTGACTCCTGACTTATAGAAACTAAGAATTTCATGTTATGCTACTGATTGGGTTAATAACTATATCACAATGGAAGACAGAACCAGGAGTGTGAAGCATGACCTCTTTCTGAGCACGTTCTTCATCATTAACCCCAAATCCAAAATATCTTACTTCTTTTTAGAATTTATGATAAAGCATCATGTGGTTTTTAGATTGTATTGGAATAGAAATTATTTTATCTACTTATCCCATAATGAGTTCTTTCTTATACTTACTTATGGAGTGGAAACAAAGATGAAACATTTCAAAACTGGGGCACAATAATTATTGCAGGGACTGGCTGAATTCTGAACTAATGAGGTTAGAGGAACCTATTCGTGCACTTGTCCTTTTCAGACTTTCCTTGCCAATGCTTGTAGACAATTGATCATTTATCCTTACAAGATACAAGTGACCGCTTCATATTTCTATTAGTTCAGCAACAGGCTTTCAGGGGTATCCCAGTATTTGAACCTACATTTTTTACCTGTTCTGTTTGAATTTTGGTTGATGCACACAGCTGCATTTTTATATTTCACTTAAAATTTGGTAAACTTCTCATCAACTAGTTTGAATCCTGTTGTATTCAGGACTATATGCAATGCTTTTCTAATTCCAATTTAGAAACTTGAGTCCATGCCCTCAACCACAATTATGATTGCAAGCCCCTACCTTCTAGTTTTCCTTCAGGTTCCTAGCAGTCAGAAGCAAATCATCACTGAGTAAGGAAAACCTTTGAGATAGAAACTGTGACAGAAACTGAGTCCTTCTTTCCTTCAAAATTAATACCTACCTTAAAAATATTGCCTGTGATAGAAACAGTAAATATATGTATGCATATGCATATACACAAATATATGTGCATATAATACATCTGTGTGTATATAATACACATTGTATTATTTTGTGTTTGAAGACGATGCTCTCTGAATGCATCTATATATGTCACCAAAAAACATCAAAGCATAATGAAAAGTCATTTCTCAATTGAAAATGCTAAGGATGTATTTTTAGCTGTGAACCAGTTTCTATTTGGTAGCTCTGTGTCTCCATTGGACCGGTATCTACTTTCAAAATGTAACCACCCTTGTCCTGGGGTCAAAGTCACATGGTGGAAGATCCCTGAACCTGGAATCAAAATATCTGGTTTAGTTTTCGAATTCTACCAGCCATATACACTTGGGCTCAGTCTCTTAAATTCTCTTGAGTCTGATCATCTAGACTTCATTCAACATTTATTTCCAGAATGTAGCTCTCTCTCTCTCTGCCAGAACAGAGGAGGAACTCAATTATTCATATTTTGTCAATTCTAAGACATTGATTTTTCCCCCTTTTTAAAGCCTGTGAAATTGGGATACTTTTGATAGGGGTCATGATTTATTTGGCAGTAATCTTTCTTTCTTGGTGACATGTAAAATAATGGCATATCCTAAGCAGTGGCCTAAATTCAAAGGAATACGGTGGGCTTGTAAAATGAATTGATAGAGGCAGGCGTGGAAGGAGTGGGATGTCCCTAGCGGTTCCTGCTCAGTTTCGCACCACTGCCTACAGTTCTCATCTAATCTCCTCCTTTTTAAAGATGTAAAGATGAGCCCAGAAAGTGAGAAGTGACTTGCTGGAGACCTTGGAGATAGTTAATGTTAGACCTGGCATTAGAACTGAAGTATTTTGACTTCCAACCAATCCTTTTCCAGATCATAGCTACCTTCACCCTTACAATCTTGCTTTAATAATATAGACTTTTGGCAGGGCGTGGTGGCTCATGCCTGTAATCCCAGCATTTTCGGAGGCCAAGGCGGGCAGATCACCTGAGGTCAGGAGTTTGAGACCAGCCTGACCAACATGGAGAAACCTCATCTCTACTAAAAAATACAAAATTACCCAGGTGTGGTGGTTCATGCCTGTCATCCCAGCTACTTGGGAGGCTGAGGCAGGAAAATCACTTGAACCTGGGAGACAGAGGTTGCAGTGAGCCAGGATCGTGCCATTGCACTCCAGCCTGGGCAGCAGGAGTGAAACTCCATCTCAAAAAAATAAAAATAAAATACACACACACACACACACACACACACACACAAACACCTCTTTAAGGACATTTGCAGATGGTGATGGATAATCTCTTAACTTACCAGAGACTCAAAGTCACTTTTTAATATCATCTTTTTATATTCTGGTAAAGTCTAAAGTTGTCCAAGTCCCACTTCTTTATCATTCAAATTAAACCAAAAAGGTAAATAAAATCAACATTCTTCCCTTTTCCTTCTGTAATTATTCTCCAATCTTGGCAAGAAAACCAAGTTAATTGGTATCTCAATGAAGCCACTTATGTTTGACTTTGTTACAGTATGATTCCATGAATCCCTTTACCTTGTTAAATAAATTAGTACAAATCCAATAAGTTTACTTATTAAAGTAAGCCCATAGAATAAAAAAAAGTACTTTAAAAATGCCTCTCAATTGGGTTTTGTTCTGCACTTTTCTTTTAAAAATTAAAATACTAAAGCTATAAAAATCTGATAACACATACCGAAGAGTATATATTTTTTCTCATTATTTTCATGGTTTATGAGTTCGATTCATCTAATGTAAGTCATTTACGGGACTTTCAGTGCTTTTATTTAGTTGGAGACAGAATTTTGGAGTCATTCTCTCAGTTCAGACAGGTAAACTATCTGTGGGCTGCAGAGGTGTTACCAAGAATTATACTAAGATTTTTAGTCCCCTAGTGGTTTACATTAAACAATGTTTTGTGCTTTCCTGATATACACTAATCTACACCACTAGTGGGAATTTGAAACATTTCTAGTAATGGTGACAACATCCTTTACCTCGTACTAAAAAACAATAATATAAATATGTATTGTTAATAGAATTCTAGAAATTGAGGTAGAAAATGTTAATATTCCTTATGAGTTAGTACTTGATATTCTTGCAGAATTGAAAGAAGACATTGCCGTCAAGTAAATATGTGAGTATTTATGATTTCTTTTCCTGACAGTATTTATGTCAACTCTTGTGCATAAGCTGCTCATGAATGTGGCAACACATTTATCCAAACTCTTCTAGGATGTCTTTCTTATTCTCTGCTGTAAACTGGGCAGACTTTGGCCACTATGCAGAGGGGTTTTCCTTGAGAAACAGGATATCAGCTATTGATGAATTGCTCTGGCAGGTTTGGGAGGCTTGAGACAAGAAACTCTCTGATGACAGAGCTGGCACCTGACATCTGTCACTTTGAGGAGGAACTAACGATATCCAAGAAAGCACAGTCGGCCGCTCTTGGTGCGCCACTTTCCATCAGCAAGTTTCGTCTTGTTTATTACAACAAAGTGGGCAATGAACCTGGATAATTTATGGATGACTTATATACTCTCACTGTCCTTTCTCTTTATGAATAGAAGCTGTTTTCCTCATGGCATAAAATCCTGAAGTTTCATGCTAGAGTGTTAAATAGTGAATACTTTTGGAAGTACCTAACTCAGCCTGTTTCAGGAAAAAGCAAAATGATCAGCCTCCAACTTTTATCAATTCCTGGAACTGGAGTCTGATCTTGAGTATCAAAAATTTCAAAATTACAGTGATTAAACACCTTTAGTCCTGGTATTCAAGCCTGCCAAATTATCTTTTAACAAGTCTATGAATGAAGACTATTCTCAATATATAAGCGATTTATAGAAAGCTATCCATTGTTAGGGGAGAAAAACATGTTTATACACATGACATCAGCTTTATGTGGCCTTGATATGGTCTAGTATTCTTTGACCATCTTGGGAAATATATTGACATTATCCCCTACTGACATACATTGCTACTGGGAGGAAATCTGTTTGTATAGGATACATAAAATTGTGCTAAATATCAGCTTGGGAAGTAGTAATATAGTTTCCATATCTCCCCACTTAAATATATTCAAGTAGGCATAAAATTCTGAAAATACAAATAGCAGGAAAGGGAAATAAAAAGGGCTAACACATCATATTGGAACAGGTGAATCCCTCCAAAATAGTCATCAAACATGACACAGTAATTTTTCCACATGGGATAGCGTACACGCAAAGAGTCGCTGGCATAAGATATCTGAGGTCTTTTTCACACCAAAATGTAATTTTGTTTCCAGTGATAGCATGTGTAGCAATTCAGGAAACTTTCCATAGTGACCTTTGCCCCATGCTACTTTGACCCACACTTTCCATTCCCACAGAAACACAGGTTGAGTCCTGACTACAAATGGTGACAGGGCCTTGGAGGAGAAAAGCATTAGGGAGAGAAGAAGGTGAGAAAGAGGGCAAAGTTAAGAGGGAAAGTCACAGGCTCTTTCTCAGTGTTGATTAGCTTGAAGCCCACAGCTTAGACTGTTGGCAGCCAGGTAGCTGTTTCCCTGGTAACAACTGGAGCAGCAGAGTTATCGAAATGTGATGTTACAAAAGCAGAAAGCAAAATTCACTATTTTGCTTTGCAGAGCAAAAGATCCAGTGCATTCGCTATATATTTTTTTCCTGGAAAAGTTAGGTATAAGGGGTGGGGCATTGACTATCCTTGATTTTGAAAAAGGAAAACATTGGGTTATAAAGCTGTTCGTGGAGATTTCCTTTTTCTTTCTTTCTTTTTTTTTTTTAGACAGAGTTTCACTCTTGTCGTCCATGCTGGAGTGCAATGGCATAATCTTGGCTCACTGCAACCTCCGCCTCCCTAGTTCAAGCTATTCTCTTGTCTCGGCTTCCCGAGTAACTGGGATTATAGGCACCTGCCACCATGCCCGGCTAGTTTTTGTATTTTTAGTAGAGATGGGGTTTTGCCACGTTGGCCTGGGTCTTGAACTCCTGACCTCAGGTGATCTGCCTGCCTCAGCCTCCCAAAGTGCTGGGATTACAGGTATGAGCCACTGTGCCTGGCCTGTTAGTGGAGATTTCTTTTGTTCCTTTTTTTTTTAAAAAAAAGGATGCTGTGTTCATAGGCTTAACATTAATCATGATATGCAGGATATTAACATGAATCCAAGATATGCAGGATATCCAGGTTCCCCCAGTACATGCCACATCTACATTAGGTATTTCTCCTAATGCTATCCCTCCCCTAGCCCCCCACCCCGCTGACAGGCCCCAGTGCGTGATGTTCCTAGGGGACTTTAAATCTTTCAGAATCCTTTTGAGCTAATGTACAAAGAGATTGTGCTGGCTTATTTTTCTACCTTGTGAAATGCCTTGGGCTCTGGGGATATCACTGAGGTATCAAAGAACATCAATTGAGAGAGAGGTATTGAGGATTTCAGATACATGAGTTCATTATGAATGTATAAACGGCTTTTTGGAAAACAAGGATGACAAATATTGACCTAGACTATAACTTACTGCCAGTAAGTGTTAAAGATGGGGAGGCTATAGCTAAAGGCAGAAGGTCTCCCTTAAGCTTCTGTGTTTTAAATTCTTAGGAATCAGGTATACTGTTTCTCTCAGAAACATAAATACTGATTGTGTTGTTCATTAGTGTTTAGTTAAAAAAAATATGGATTTTTTATGAGCTCAGTCTCTCCATTGAACTAGTAGTTAAGCCATGGTTTTTCACTAGCTCGAAATGCTCATCCCTGGACAAATGTCAAAATCATGTTGTAAAATTCTTCGGGGGATACCATAAATTTGATGATCTATTCTACATTAGTTTAATCTAAAGATGTCAGCTAGATAATGATTATAAAGTGGAACTGTAATTTTAAAAAACCTCACTATCCAAATTGTTTATTATATTGTGCCACTCTGTAAACCAATACTCTAAGATGTTCTGGTGTATATAAGCGTATTTCACATAGCAAGCATGGATAAATTCTTGATTTATGTAAATTATTAAAATGCCTAGTTTCATACATAGAGAGACTATCATGACATTTTGACATAATACAGGGAATAATTGTTATTTGGGAGAATATCAGCATAACCAGCGCCTCACATTGTTTTCTTCTTACAGTACATGAAGATGATGGGTGTGAACTCCTCCAGCCACTTTTTTGCCTGGCTTATTGAGAGTGTTGGATTTCTACTGGTTACCATCGTGATCCTCATCATTATACTCAAGTTTGGCAACATTCTTCCTAAAACAAATGGGTTCATTTTGTTCCTGTACTTTTCGGACTATAGCTTCTCGGTTATTGCTATGAGCTATCTTATCAGTGTCTTCTTCAACAACACCAACATTGCAGCTCTGATCGGAAGCCTCATCTACATCATTGCCTTCTTTCCGTTTATTGTGCTGGTTACAGTTGAGAATGAATTGAGCTATGTAGTGAAAGTGTTCGTGGTAAGTCAACCACTGGAATGGAGGTGTGGGAAATGACACGTTTTTGTTTATTTGTTTATTTTCGGATTCCCAAACCAAAAGTTCACTTACCTAAATTTGAAATTCAGTGATAGCAAAGTAAGCTTAATGTCCTAATGATAGCTTTTCCTACATTATTGTATACCATACAAGACAATTAAGAGCTTACAAAGCCGTAATATGTGATACTGTTAAGAAATAGTTCCTAAAGAAAGAACAGTTAAAATGTAATACATCATGTTTTAGAAGTCTTTGAGAATTCTAACTTCTCTCTGGTCCAATTCCTGAAACATCTGAAAGCCTCTAGTATTGAAATTATTCTCATGTGTGAATAATTCTCATGGTTCTCATGACATAAAATATAGCTTAAAGCCGTAAAGACAAATGCACCAACAGCATGTAATCAACCTTAAATTCTTTTCTGCCTTTTCAATTCAGAAGCACTAAATTAATTTAAGAATTTTAATTAAAGCATTAAGATTACTGACTGAAATTTAGAAAGCAGAATGAAATTTCATCACATTAAAACTTTGCTGTTTATGGAAACAAAAAGTAATGAATAACTAGCATTGACAACTTTGGGTTTAAACAATATTTAAATTTCTGATTTGTTGCAATTATCAGTATTCAATCAACTGATATTTTAGTATATTTTTATTCTTAATACTTCTGTTACCTGAAATAAATGTATGGAGTGAAAACACCTTCTGGGCCCTAATGTTTTCAGTTAATTTTTGTCTTAACACTGAATTACTCCATAATTACCTATTTTATTACTGGCTGAACAACATTTAGTAAGTTCAAATGTATATTTTGAATTTTTAGCAAGTGGTTTCCAAGTTGTAATTTTCCTGTTTTTGTTTTCTGCTATTCCCACTAGTCTACCTTCAGAGTTGTAGCATGCTTGGTAAGGGACCGCTGTATTTTTCAATATGCTTAGAGAGTAAGCCTCAATTTTATCTATACAAATGTCCAAAGTTTTAAGTATTTTATGATTCCTCTGGGTGAAACACATGAAATCTATAAGAACAATCATTGCTGTTTCTTTTCTTCACAGAGCCTATTGTCCCCAACAGCATTCAGCTATGCAAGCCAGTATATTGCACGATATGAAGAACAGGGCATTGGTAGGTCCCCTTTCTTTAAAACTGGATTTTATTTTTCACAACTGTGCTATGTGTCACAGAAGAATAAACACTTGTGTTCATTTTTCAGGTCTTCAGTGGGAAAATATGTATAGCTCCCCGGTTCAGGATGACACCACCTCATTTGGCTGGCTGTGCTGTCTAATCCTAGCTGACTCTTTCATTTATTTCCTTATTGCTTGGTATGTCAGGAATGTCTTTCCAGGTATGAATGTGCTTCTGACAGATATATGCTTTTTATTGGTTGACTTCAATATAAATCAACTAATAATATATTCTAATATTTTATTTGCAAAAAACTAAATAAAAAATATATATATACACACCTTTTTTTTTTTTTTTCTGAGACAGAGTATCCCTCTGTTGCCCAGGCTGGAGTGCAGTGGCATGATCTCAGCTCACTGCAATCTCCGCCTCCTGGGTTCAAGTGATTCTTCTACCTCAGCCTCCCGAGTAGGCACGTGCCACTACACCCAGCTAATTTTTTAATTTTTAGTAGAGACTGAGTTTTCACCATGTTGACCAGGCTAGTCTCGAGCTCCTGGCCTCAAGTGATCTGCCCAGCTTGGCCTCCCAAAATGCTGGGATTACAGGCACGAGCCACCATGCCTAGCTTTAATTTTTTTTAATTAAAAAATCTTATTTGTCATATATAACCTCCAAAAAGAAATACTCAAATCCCAAAGCTAACAAAAATTGTTCAGGATGAGATAATATACTGCTAAATTTCCTCTCAGATATTCCTGTAAGAGATGGAGTGAATTACGAATCTTAGAATAGTGTCAAATCAATGCAGTCTTGCTACATAGGAGTGCGAAAAATTATAAGGGAAAAATCAAGTCTCCTAATTCTAAGGAGAATTTACCAGATTTTAAAGGAAGAAGACAAGTTGGGTTCCCCCTTCTAGGTCTCAAGCAGTCATCCTTTCTAACATGCTTAGTTTTCCATTTAGCCCTACTTATATTTATACATTTTTTGATGTTGTAAATGAATAAAATAATATGATTTCAGTTATGTAAGATCTTTGTGAAAGGCAAATAGAGACAGAAGGCAGGTCAGTGATTGCCTGGGATGTGGAGTGAGAGCAGGGATTATCTGCAAATGGGCATGAGGCACATTTTTTGAGTTATAGAAATGTTCTAATACTGAATTGTACAACTTTATACATTTACTAAAACTTATCTAACTGTACACTTACAACAGTAAGACAAGTAGGTCAACAGCATGCATTGTTATGAGAGAAATGATATGAAATTGCATGACTAAAAGTTTTAATTATGTTTTTCTAAATGGCAAAATTATCATCCTTTTAGTCATGGATGAATATGTCTACACATGTCTGTTTGGACCCTTATGGGGATGAAATTGTGGCTTTTTCTGGGCTGGAAACCCAGCCCAGAACCACGGATCTGAACTAGTCTTATCAAAGTAAAATCACAACTTGTAGACATTTATTTCCTAGATAAATAGAGGCTTTTTCCATTACAATAATAAATGTACAGTTAGATGAGTTTCAGTAAATGTAAATGAAGCTGCTTAAAAACTAACAAGAAAAAAGGCCATCTTCTTTTGCTTTACTTTGGAAACTGAGACCACCTTTTAGTTTTATTTGGTGTCAAAAAATAAAACTACTTCCTAAACCATACATAGGATCTACTGTTTCATTCTGATGCTTAATGCTAACAGTCAACTAAAAATCACTTTTCCCGATACCTTTTTATTACAGGAACATATGGTATGGCAGCTCCCTGGTATTTTCCAATCCTCCCTTCCTATTGGAAGGAGCGATTTGGGTGTGCAGAGGTGAAGCCTGAGAAGAGCAATGGCCTCATGTTCACTAACATCATGATGCAGAACACCAACCCATCTGCCAGTAAGACAAGTCGATCAACAGCGTGCATTGTGATGAGAGAAATGATATGAAATTACATGACTAGTAGTTTTCATTATTTTTTTCTAAATGGCAAAATTATCATCCTTTTAGTCATGGAAGAGTATGTCTACACATGTGTGTTTGGACTCTTATGGGGATTAAATTGTGGATTTTTCTGGGCTCATTAGCTCAGTTGGTTAGCATATGGTGCTAATTAGGCCAAGATTGCAGATCCCTTTGTGGTCCAGTTAGACTCACACAGAGAAAAATTTTGTTCCTTGGCCACAATCTGCACCCCTAACTCCAGCCATCTGTCACCAGTCAAAGGAGTAACCAAGTAACGAGTATGAGTAATTTAGCCTAACCCATCACAAATACTGGAAAAGTAGTTCAAAGTGTATGTCTTCCCAAAGGGTGAGTCGTGTCATCTTCATAAAGTGAATGTGGGCCACAGAAGTGGTCCTTTTGTGAGCCCTGAAGAAGATGTAGATAGTTATTAATGAACCAGATTCTATAAACCACAGATCTGAACTAGTTTTTTCACTGTAAAATCATAATTTATAGGTATTTATTCTATAAATTGGTATCATCCTGCCCAATCAGAGGACCAAGCCTTAGGCTTGTCTTTTGACTATTTGTTATCTGTTGAATAAAGGAGAATTCATAATTATAGTACCATATTCTGGGAGTGCTTTGTCAACAAAGAAGGGTGAAATAAACCTTGGTTCTCCACTCGTATTCATTCCGTAACCAAGTGAGGAGGCTGAAGACTATAATAAATCATTTATTTCTGAATTTTTTTTTTTTACTTAGAGGGTTATATTTTTATAGTCTTCAATTTTAAATAAAGATAAAGTCTAACTCTAGCTGCATTACCTTACTTTAAAACTTACAACTCTTCCATTGATTTCTCTCCAGGTCCTGAATACACGTTTTCCTCCAACATCGAGCCTGAACCTAAAGATCTCACGGTTGGGGTTGCCTTGCATGGGGTCACAAAGATCTATGGCTCAAAAGTTGCTGTTGATAACCTCAATCTGAACTTTTATGAAGGGCATATTACTTCATTGCTGGGGCCCAACGGAGCTGGGAAAACTACTACCATGTATGTTAACTTTTCGACACTTATTGCCATGGAAGCATATTATTTAAAAATACAGGTTTAAAAAAAACTGACCTATTTTTGTAAAAACTAAAGTTGTTATATTTCCCAGATGCAGAAAGATGGTTCAACTTGTATGCTATAAATGGAGTCAAAATCAACAGTTCTAATACTTTTTAAATTTTTTAATTCAGTGCCAATTTTGTAAAATACGAAGTTTCTAATAAAAATAAATATTTTTGACATCTCTTAGATAATAGGAAATTCTGCAACATTGAGTTCATATTCTTAGGTAGAGACTATTGGTTGCGGCTCATTAGTAACTGATCTCTCTCTCTCTCTCTCTCTCTCTCTCTCTCTCTCGATTGAGTTTTGCTTTTGTTGTGCAGGCTGGAGTGCAGTGGCAAGATCTTGGCTCACTGCCACCTCTGCCTCCTGGGTTCAAGTGATTCTCCTGCCTCAGACTCTTGAGTAGCTGGGATTACAGGCACATGCCACCACACTCAGCTAATTTTTGTTTTTGTATTTTTAGTAGAGATGGGGTTTCATCATGTTGGCCAGGCTGGTCTCTAACTCCAGACTTCAGGTGATCCACTGGCCTCGACCTCCCAAAGTGCAGGGATTACAGGCATGGGCCACTGCACTGGGCCAGTAACTGATCTCTTAAAGGGAGTATCTGTTTTTTGGTTCCTTCCTGGTCTCTACCAAGCTGCACTGCTTCATACACCCAATCTGTTTCATTTATTTGCATTTCTAGCCTGGTGCATATATAACTATGAAATTGCATCTCCTGATATAAACACAGCTGTTCACAGGAAATCTTTGCCTTGACTCATAAAGAAACAAAAGAAACACCAGCTATCAGACAGAAATCAAAAAGGCCAGGAGTGGAACATAAGCTGTTCTTTCTCACTCCTCACCTATGTAGCATTTTCCTGTGTCAGAATGGAGAAGAGATTCAACTGTTTTTAAAGTGACGTTCTTTTGAATTATTTTTTTATGTGATTTGCCTCCAGTGCTCCACATTCACTAGTTGCTGAGTCAGCTCTAAGATGCTGTTGGTGCTCTAGCCCTTGTTTGAAAAAAGGATCAGTTGCTGCATATCCTACTTAGTATCATCACGAATCAGCTCAGTGACTGCCAAACCACTGGGATTAATTTTTTTTCTTTTGTAAATAAAAGGGGACAGAGGAAGGTCATTAAATGAGTGAGCATACAGCCTATTTGCATGACCTGTTTAAAGTCAGAGTTGGCTTTCTAGGGAGAATACAATGCCAAAAAGGCCAGATTTTTTTTTTAACTCTTAAGTTCAGAGGTACAAGTGCAGCTTTGTTACACAGTTACATGGGGGTTTATTTTACAGATTATTTCATCACCCAGGTATTAAGCCTAGTACCCATTACTTATTTTTCCTGATCCTCTCCATCCTCCCACCTCCACCCTCTGAAAGGCCACAGTGTGTGGTGTTCCCCTCTATGTATCTGTGTGTTCTCATCATTTAGTCCCCATTTATAAGTGAGAACATATAGTATTTGGTTTTCTGTTCCTGTGTTAATTTGATAATGGCCCCCAGCTCCATTCATGTTTTTAATAGGGAATAAGAGGCTAATGAAGCAAAGAAACAGACAAGGCTCTTGAAGGGGCTATAATTTTAGCTGAGAATGCCCCCATTTTATTGTATTAAATATAAGCCTTTAATATAAAGTATGTTATTTATATTTCAGTGTTCATATGGGAAAACTGCATATTCCATTCATAATTTAATCCACAGGTCTGCATTGCAAGGCACTGATTAGGTTACTGAGACAGTGTGCTAAGAAAACATGACCTTTCCCTGATCTCATGGAGCTTACATCATAGTGGAGGAGATGGGTATTAAATAATTCCTCAGTTTACTAACTATCTGAAAGATGATGAGGAATTATCTAGGTAAGAACATTCTAATCACAGTGTAGAGAAAAGGACTGGAGATGACCAAAGAACATGTGGGAAGGAGAGTTAGGAGCTTAGAGTGATACATTAGGCAGGTGGTGATGGTGATGATGATGATCCCATGAAGATACCCGTGAAAACGGTGACATGGGCACGTAGTTAGGAGATTAAAATAGGAGGAGAGTGCAAAAATGACTTACAGATTCCAGTCTTGTGCAACCAGTCTATGAATTTATTACATGGTGAAAGAGGTAAGATCAATGAGGGTATGGCTTTTAGGGTAAAGATCATGAGCTCAGTTTTAAACATACTGGGTTGAAGGACCCTGTAAGAAATCTCACAGAGAAGTGGTACTGTCTGTTAGATATATAAAGCAATCCCTGAGCTGAATAATAAGGTCTGGGCTACAGATGTAAATTGGAGACATGCCAACCTGTAGATACTAAAGAACGTCAGGAAAGTACATGAGTTTGCTCAAGGAGACAGAACGTACTTGGTATTTAAAAGCTCAATTGTTTTTGTCATTGTTACCACCACCATTACCATCATCATCATGTAGTATTTATGTAATACTCTCAATTATTAAAAACTTGTAACTTTTATTTCTTATTCCCATTAAATATCATTTTATTTCATAGTTTGCCCTTGTCTGAGAAGATACGCTGTATTTTATTTTTAAACTAACAACTGAGATCTATTTAGTCCTAATATCTAGCTTCAATGCTTGGTTTATACCTAATTCATCATGTCTTCATTTCCAGTTCCATGTTAACCGGGCTGTTTGGGGCCTCAGCAGGCACCATTTTTGTGTATGGAAAAGATATCAAAACAGACCTACACACGGTACGGAAGAGCATGGGAGTCTGTATGCAGCATGACGTCTTGTTCAGTTACCTCACTACTAAGGAACACCTTCTCCTATATGGTTCCATCAAAGTTCCTCACTGGACTAGAAAGCAGCTCCACGAGGAAGTAAAAAGGCAAGTTAAGACAGGAGTGAGAACTGCTGTCAAAGATCCATAGCTTGGTTGGTAAAGCTCGGGTAAGGATACCAATAGCAAATGTTTTCTCACAAAATAATTACTTTTTAGTTTTTCTACTTCTTTATTATTGCAAACATTTAAGGTCATTTACCAGCCAGTTATTACACTGAAACTGTTTAACTCTCTTCATTTCTGGCTCCCATATTGCCCCAAATCCTTTGCTTCTAATCCCTATGGCTACTACACACTGGTCCAAGCCTCCTAAGTGGATTCTTGGATTTCACTCATCTCTTGTGAAATCTGTTCTTTGAAGAGCAGCCAGGGTGATCTTTTTCAACTGCAGATCAGACTATGTCACTCCTGGATTTAAATCCTCCAGTGGCTTCCTTCCATGCTTAGTAAAATACTCAATAACATCCTTACTAAGACTTACGCAGTCCTACGTGACTTGCCTCTATTCTCACTTCTAATGTCATGTCCTTCCACCCGCCTCCACGTTAACTCTGCTCTAGGCACACTGGTCTAGCTACGCACTTGACTATCCTTGTCCTGCTCCAGCCCCAGAGCTTTTTATTTTCTCTTCCCTCTACTTACAGCATCCTCCCCAGATGGCCATTTGACTTATCCTTGGTCAAATGACCGCTTTCCTGGTTTCTGCTGAAATGTCACTTTTTCTGAGATGACTGCCATATATAAAACAGATGCCTAAAAGAGCATATCCCAGCCATTCCTTGTCTTACATTCTCTGCATTTATCATCACCACTTGAGAATATATTTATTATTGACTGGATTTCCCTATATCCCTCCCAATACACACACTTACTAAAACATAATCCCCTTATGAGTAGAAATTTTATCTGTTCATTGCTTTTCCCAAGTACGTAAAACACAGCCTGGCACAAAACAGGCTGACACTCTCTAGATATTTGTCAAATGAATCAATTATGTATTCCTTTGTGCTTTTTTTATGAGTATTAATTTTGTATCTCCAACCAGGTGATGAATAATAGAAAACTATATTATGAATCCTCAAAGTTTATTGTACCTTACTGAGCATGTAATAGTCACTTAGTAAATACATATCAATTAGGGTTATTGTATGTTTCCAGTACTCAAATAGTTTATCTGTAAAAAATAGCTCTCATACATTATTTTTTAAGGACTTTGAAAGATACTGGACTATACAGCCATCGTCATAAGAGAGTTGGAACACTGTCAGGAGGAATGAAGAGGAAGTTATCTATATCCATAGCTCTCATTGGTGGATCGAGGGTAGTAATTTTGGATGAACCATCTACTGGAGTTGACCCATGTTCTCGCCGAAGTATATGGGATGTTATATCCAAGAACAAAACTGGTATGAGTACTTCTCAGAACTTGTCCACCCAACAGTCATACTTCTGCCCTCTGGCATATACAAAGCATACAGGCTGGGCACAGTGGCTCACGCCTGTAATCCCAGCATTTTGGGAGGCCAAGACAGGAGGATTGCTTGAGCCCAGGAGTTTGAGACCATCCTAGGCAACATAGTGAGACCTGTCTCTACAAATAATAACAATAAAAGTAATAATAATAATAATAATAATAATAATAATAATAAAGCTGGCTGTGGTGGCTGGCACATGTAGTCCCAGCTATTCAGGAGGCTGAGGTTGGAGAATCGCTTGAACCCAGGAGGTCAAGGTTACAGTGAACTATGATCAAGTCACTGCACTCCAGCCTGGATGACAGAGTGTGACACTGTCTCAATAAAAAAAAAAGAAAACAACAACAGAAAGCAAGTTGATGACTTTTCTGTTTATGATATTTTTAAAAAATTTTAACATTTATTTGTATAGATACATAGTGCTTATACATATTTATTGGGTATGATATCTTTTAAAAATCTAAGATTGGCTCTTTCTTTTCCAAAAAATTTCTCCCAGATAACTTTCTGGGTCAATTGGTTAATATCTGTGTAGTGCCTGCTGTGAGTTGAGCATTTAACTGGCCTTTTTGAAAGCATGCAAATCCAACAGAAGTTTCAAAGTTTGCTTAGAGGAGCTAAGAATCTAATTAGAGATACCAAACATACACAAGTGAAAATAAACTGAAAACAGACTAAATAAGTGCTAACAGGACGTGAAGCAATGGAGTAATCAGAGTGGAGTGGAATCATCAGAGAGGAATATTCAGAAAGTCTTAAATTATTGCTTTTTCATAATGAAGAAAGGGGAAGAGAGAGAGAGAGAAGCAATGCAAAGTGAACCCACGGGAGCAAAATTCTAATAGACTGTGAAGAATTGCCAATGCCCACATGACAAATGATGAACATGCAGTCATTCAGCATAATAAAGGCTTATTTGCTGTTAATTTGTCTGAAAATTGCCTCCAAATATTTAAGAACACCCTTCTAAATTTTTCTTTGTCTTTCTTTTTGGGATGGACTCTCATCTGTCACCCAGGCTGGAGTGCAGTGGCATGATCTCAGCTCACTGTAGCCTCTGCATCAGGTGCAAGAGATGCTCCTGCCTCAGCCTCCCGAGTAGATAGGATTACAGGTACATGCCACGTGCCCAGCTAACTTTAGATAGGTTTTACCGTATTGGCCAGGCTGGGTTCAAACTCCTGACCTCAAGTGATCCGCCTGCCTTAACCTCGCAAAGTGCTGGAATGACAGGCGTGAGCCGCCGAGCCTGGCCCTGATTTTCTCTTTCATCATTTTGGAAGCTCTTTGAGGTCAGTCAGTTTTTTAGTTAGCTCATAAAATGTGAGTCTTCTCAGATGTCACAGGACTTACTCTGGCCAACTCTGTGTATCTGGAAACTGTACTTTCATGTTTCATTCTCTGTTGCTCTTGTCTGTATTTTCAAGCCAGAACAATCATTCTATCGACACACCACTTGGACGAGGCTGAAGTGTTGAGTGACCGCATCGCCTTCCTGGAGCAGGGTGGGCTTCGGTGCTGTGGGTCCCCATTCTACCTGAAGGAAGCCTTCGGTGATGGGTATCACCTCATACTCACCAAAAAGAAGGTGGGAATGGGAGGAAAATATACCTCATTACGGAGTCATAAATTAACGTTTATGTGAAATAGAAGTACAGTCTTTCCAACTTCATTCACTGCTAAAATTCATTAGTATTGCTAGCTTAGTGCTTCTCGAATCTGAGTAAGCATCAGAATCCTGGAGGTCTTGGCTAAAACCCAAGTTCTGGCCACACCCCAAAAGAGTCTGATCCCATAGGTCTGGGATGGGGGTCCAGAATGTACTATATTTCTATAAAGTTTCCAGGTGTTGCCGACGTCGCTGGTCTGGGGATGGCACATTGAGAACCACTGTGCTGGGTAAAAAATGATTGACATCTTAAGGTTACTGATGGCGAATCAGCCTTTTAGTTCTCCTAACATTTCAACCTAGAAAGCCAAAAATTCAATTTTCTGCTTTATCAAAAGCAGATAAACAGAATATGAAGTCATGGGTTCACTTTCTGATTAGTACTCCTCAAGTGGCAGTGCAAGGACTGTAACTTACACAGGTCAGCGGTGCCTTTACATCTTTTGGAGAACAAAAATGCTCACTGAAGATCCCTCCACCACCTAACAGAACATATGATTTAAAAATACTGTGCAAGATGTATATGCTATTAGGAAGGTTTTGATTACCTCCATTTATTTTCTATCTAATCCTCCTCATGTGATTTACAAAATGTAAGAAAATGTTATACTCTTAATAGTTATACTATTAATTGTTATATTCATTAAGAAATTCATGTATTATATGCATTATGCCTTATAATACCGAAGCACTATCCCAGGAACTGGTGACACACCAGTGAACGGATGATATGAAAATCTCTGGCCTTTTAGAGTTTATATTCTGATGGAGTGTGAGGAATTCAGATGATACAATCAATGAGTAAATTATTTCGTATATTAGCCATTAGTAAATCACTTAGTATATTTAATTTTATGCTATGGATCGAAATGAAACAGGGAATGGTGAGTGGAGCAGTTTTAAAGTAGGGAAATAAGAGGTTGTTTGAGAAAGTGGCAGTTGAACCGAGAGTTGGAGGTGGTGAGAGAATGGCACATATCGCTCTCTGGGGGCATAGGAACACCAGTTGGAAGAACCCTGAGGAGAGGATGTGCCAGAACCCAAAGCCTTCTAGCAACAGCAAAGAGACTGTCATTGCTAGAGTAGAGTAAATGAGAGGGGGTTAGAGAAGGGACAGGGTGGCATGGGAGAATGGGGCCAACAGAATGGAAACCCAAGTGGCATCTGTCAGTGCTCTAGAGCAGTGACAGGTGATCCAACTCAGGTGTGGAGAGGCCTAAAAGAGCTCATCACCCCACCCTCTGACTAGAGCCCTGGGGCACTATGGTATAAAGAGAAGAGAGTGTTTTAATTCCTACTTTTCTCCCTTATAGAGTCCAAATTTAAGTGCAAATGCAATATGTGACACTATGGCCGTGACAGCAATGATCCAATCACATCTCCCGGAAGCCTACCTCAAGGAGGATATTGGGGGAGAGCTTGTTTATGTGCTTCCTCCATTCAGCACCAAAGTCTCAGGGGCCTATCTGTCACTCCTGCGGGCACTTGACAATGGCATGGGTGACCTCAACATCGGGTGCTACGGCATTTCAGATACCACCGTGGAGGAGGTATATCTCAACACTTCTTTTTCTCTTCAAGCTGATATAACTTGCTGTTCCCTTAGAATATATATGCGCCATTTTTCTAAAAATATATATTTTTAAATAAATATTTCACAAAATTAGAAAAGCTTAACATTTTTCCAATACTATTCTTATGTAAGACAGAATAAAATGTTGCCCCAATTAGAAAGCATGTAATTTTTACCTACAGAAATATTCACTTGAAGTCAGATGGGAAAAATTTGTCTCAATAAATGTAACAAAAGTTCAAATTCAAAGGTAAGCTTAGAAATTAGAAAAGACATGCACTTTTCATGTTAATGAAGTAGTTTGGCTTCTCTTTCTAGGTCTTTCTGAACTTGACCAAAGAGTCACAAAAAAATAGTGCTATGAGTCTTGAGAACTTAACACAAAAGAAAATTGGGAATTCCAATGCCAATGGCATCTCAACTCCTGATGATTTATCTGTGAGCAGCAGCAGTTTCACAGACAGAGATGGTATGAATCTAACGTTAATATTTTGTTTAATTCCAATAGATGACATAAATGAGAAAAATCACAGACAGACTTTGATTTTTAAAAATTCAACTCTAAAGTTTCATTCTAAATTCAAAAAACACTAAAGAAATTTAAGCCTCCTTTTTTCAGATATAAAATATTCATTAAACCAAATTGAATTCTCTATTTCAAAAGTACTTTGAAGAATGTGAAAGAACTCCCTTGATAGTGTGGTGATGAGTATTCCACCTACCCACCAGAAATTGTTTTCAAGATGTAACCTCTCTAATTTCAATTCATGCTCAACAAGTTAAAATTCTTCTTGTAACTGGGGCTAACAGTGAACAAGATTACCTTGTAAGGTGGTTCACTCTTTGTTATTAGCATATTGAAGTAGAGACAATAGTCATAAAAAAAAAAGAAAACTTAAAAATAAAAGAAGTTGCCATTCTTTATGGTACCTCAATGGAAGACATGTCTAACCTACCTGACTCTTAGTCATTCAGGAGCTGAGAAACTGGTTTTGGGTAGAATTTCTGAGTTAATTAATTTGGACTTGATGGCTAAAAGTCTATAATAATAGATTTCCTTCCCCAATCCTTAACATAGGATATGCTTAAAAAAATCATGTTGCTTGACATGACTTTGAGGGATTGGGCTCTTTTGAAAATAACTTTAATTGTCTCTTCTCTTTCTGACAGTTAATTTATACCTCTAGAAACACTATTTACTTAAGCATATAATAAAATGATGTATAAATCAAGGAGCAGTCATTTCAATAGTTTTTGCTCAAATTGGCAAAAAATCTCTAGTAACAGAACTTTTAATTAAACATTTGCCTGGCTCTCAAACTCAGCTAATCTTTGATGCTTGTATAATTCTGGAACTGGAGGATAATTTGTCCTCTGCCATATTCCTCATTTCTTTTCTTTTGGGGAATATAATTGTGGCCTCCACGGCATTGAGGACTTTGATTAGAAAGTGGTCTTCTGCTTCAGGAAGCAAAGGCTAAGTATGTGCCTCTGCATGTGTCTTATAATTTGAAACTATTCTTCAGTCCAAATGCTCCCTTCATTGACATTATCTTTTAGAAAGCACATTTATTCCATTTGATACACCTGTAAGTCATCCACATGTAATTTCTCAAGAAACAGAAAAGCATACTAATTAACTGAAAATATTCAGCTCCTTCTACAATTCCCTTTTGCAGAGATATGAGTTTGCATTTAAACTTGTTCACTCTGTTTAATTGGAATTCATTTTAAATTAAGCAGCTTTGTATTTTTTTCTTATCAGCTAAATGAAGATCATGATTTTTGTGCTGCATAATTTCTGATGGAAAATTTAAAATATACACAGAGTTGACGAATACCATCATCTTATCACCTACGAAGGTGTGCGGGGTGGCAGGCTTTAGGAGAGAATGCTATATTTGAACCTATTTTTAGAGGGAGCCACTGAAATTATTAGCCATAGAGCTCTATGGAGGAAGCAGTGGTTTATGGCCTCTGTAGCTGCTCTGCCATGGAATTTTTCTCAGCACCAGAAAATCATTTCAAACTATGGAAAGGGTAGATAATTTTTTCTAGTGAGTTCTTTTTTTTCTTAAATAACTCTAGTGGCAAACATGGAGTTTTGAAAGGCCATATAATCATTCCAAATTTCTAAAGAGAGTGCCATAAATAAGTGGTTGAACTAGAGTTGTACTCTGGAAGAGAGGATTACCCTTTTTCTACTCTTAGTGTGAATTAATTGGGCCTCAAAGTCAATTAGACTCACAGTCACTACATTACAATAGGAACAAATTGTTGGATTAGGGTGGTGTTTGTCTGTATTTGTCTCACATGAATTTAATCTCTTCATAGAAACTCTCTCTTATTAGTAATGTATACTGAATCTGCATTGAGACTTTAGGGTTTGAGGACAACATTCATTTATGAAATTCTAGTTATCTAACTGACGTGTAATATTACTATGCATATGACTAATAATATTTTGTGTATAGTGAATTAGAATTTTCAAATCACTTTACACACAGTTCTATATGAATGGATATTATAGTTCTCAGTTTTCCCAATGGAAGGTCCAGAGCTAAGGCTGAGAAATGAAATTGCTGAACCTCAAATCCAAATCTTTAAAAGCTTTTCCCACCACACAGTACTATACCATCTAGCTATAGTTTCTGAAATTACTTTATTGCATATCAAGATTTCCCAGAACCATATTGAATCTCTTTTTCTTAACCAGACAAAATCCTGACAAGAGGAGAGAGGCTGGATGGCTGTGGACTGTTGCTGAAGAAGATCATGGCCATACTCATCAAGAGGTTCCATCACACCCGCAGGAACTGGAAAAGCTTCATTGCTCAGGTTATCCTCCCCATCGTCTTTGTGACCACTGCCATGGGCCTTGGGACACTGAGAAATTCCAGCAACAGTTATCCAGAGATTCAGATCTCCCCCTCTCTTTATGGTACCTCTGAACAGACAGCCTTCTATGCGTAAGTTTCTTTCTGTTAACTAAAAATGTTTCCAAAGTGTTTCTATGAGCGTGGTTGTACCTGAATGAATGCCATGGGATGCTGGAGAATAAAGTACCTAGAAGCTATGGTACCTGATTCTGCTAAAGGAATGAAAAGTTTGATTGACTGCAATATGTTACTTCTATTGCCGACAAATAGCTTTTTCAGAGTTTTTGCATTCATCTAAAACTAAAGTTATAGGAGATATTTATTTTTAATGACTAAACTTTAATTAAGAAAGGCAGGTTAGGTATGGCTTCCCAATCTGTTGTAACATACAACAATTAGCTTTTTATTGGTCTCACAAATATTAAATAGTGATACTAGAATCCTGTTTAATATAATGTTATAGGTACAGCAGGTGATAACTGATGCATGTGACAATTAGGAGAATAAGAAGGCAGCCAAATAGAGACATGTACATTTTACTGAGATACCTTTCTTTCTTTTCCTGAGACTGTGTCTTTTTTAGATTTCTTAGATTAAGAAAACAGTCCTAAGCAGAGCACAGTGGCTCATGCCTGTAATCTTAGCAGTTTGGGAGGCTGAGGCAGGCAGGTCACTTGAGCTTGGGAGTTTGAGACCAGCCTGCTAACATGGCAAAACCCCATCTAATGTACTACAAAGACAAAAATTAGCCAGGCCTGGTGGTGCTCACCTGTAATATGAGCAATTTGGGTCTCTGAGGTACAAGCATTTCTTGAACTCGGGAAGCTGAGGTTGCAATGAGCCATGATCGCACCGCTGTGCTCCCAGCTGGGCAAGAGAGCGAGACACTGTCTCAAAAAAGAAAAAACCATTCTATATACAGCACATTTCATTTCTTCAAGCATGATTTTAATATAGGAGACTAGTAGAATAAATCATGTATTTGTTTTTGTCCTTTAATATTGCAGGAATTATCACCCAAGCACAGAAGCACTTGTCTCAGCAATGTGGGACTTCCCTGGAGTTGACAACATGTGTCTGAACATCAGTGATCTGTAAGTGGTTCTTGCTCATCTATTTTTTGTTTTCAACATTCCAGTTTGAGTGTGTGCATGTGTATGTGGGTGTGTGTGTCTGTTATTTGCCTGGAAGAAAACTTTACCCTGATAGAAAACCCTGTTTAACAGATTTTATCTATCTCCTTTAGTTTATTTCTTAGTTATCTTATGCTATACCAATAAATATTAGCTGTCTTATGATTTGTACAACTCTCTAGTATACACATTTTCATTTAATAATCACAACCTTGTGGACTATTAATCTCATTTTGCAGACAAAGAACTGAGGCTCACAGGGACTAAGATACTTATTTAGCGAGACTCCAGGTCTCATTTGCACTATACAGTGTTGCTTATTCAAACTTCTAAGATAGTATTAATACATAAGTCATGTAAACTTGACCTTGGTGTATTATTATGCTAAAGTATCATCTTCCTGTCAGAAGAGAAGATGAAAAGAGCAAAGAGAATAAAGGAGAGTAAAAGCTCCATCCTGACACAGTAAGACAATTCAATAAGCACTGGCCTCAATACTGTGTAGTCAATAAATGCTTTCCCTCATCCCCCACCACAAAATGTCAAATCATTTGGACATGGTGAAGCAATGTACATTGAAGTGATGAAAAATCAGTAAAACAAATCAGTAAATATGTGTATCTATGACTACACACATGAACTTAATGCCAAATACTTGATTATATGCTCATATGTACACGAGAACACATATACATACCCACATCACAGCAACATCATTTTAACTTGCAGACGGTGTTTGAAGAAAGACAGTCTGGAAAAATGGAACACCAGTGGAGAACCTATCACTAATTTTGGTGTTTGCTCCTGCTCAGAAAATGTCCAGGTAAGAAGAAATTCAGTTTCAGTGAAATAGGAAAAATACAGGAATAAATATCAAAGCTTTAAAGATCTATCTAGATTACCAAAGAATCCGTGTTAATTTAAGTTCATTTTATTGGAAGCTAGTAGCTCAGAAATATGGATCTGGGCAGCTCAAAAAATACTGACTTTGAACATCAGCTCTCTGTTTTAAATCCATCTCAGTACAGATTTCCAAAGGTAATTCTATGATGGTCTTTGTGGAAACCAACTGAAAATGAATTTTTGGTCTCAATTTAGAGCTAACTAGAAAGCTCTATGTTTCACATGAAAAAAATGTGACCATAACTGTCATATTTGAAATATAGCAAGACTGCCACTGTAGCTGGGAAGTCAATAATGTGTAAGTGTAGAACAGAACTCCATAAGTCTCTAAGTAACACCTCTAGGCTTCAGGAAGAAGTCATTTCCTGGAAAAAAAAAACACAAAACAGAAAAAAATTATTCATCACTTACTCTGTATTCTATAGATACAGACCTTAGTTTTCTAAGCCTATCAGTTCACCACACTTGTAAGGGAACTAGATTCACTGGAGAAGTTCAAGATTGTTGAAGAAAAAAGGCCACTTTAGTTTCTAATAGTTACTATATTGCCAACTAAATTTCTTGCATCATTTCTTCAGAGTGACATTTGGCTGTACACTCAACGGTCTTCGTATAATATTTTATAATGAAAATATCTTCAGTGAATGCCACCCATTTTGGTGTTCTTATGCAAAATAGTTACTAATAATAAGAGTTGGGACCCAATAAGAATCTTTTGGAATTCTTTGGGAGGCCAAGGCAGGTGGATCACGAGGTCAAGAGATCCAGACCATAATGCCTGATATGGTGAAACTCCATCTCTACTAAAAATACAAAAATTAGCTGGGCATGGTGGTGCATGCCTGTAGTCCCAGCTACTCAGGAGGCTCAGGCAGGAGAA
>NW_016107404.1:2998576-3047451 GCF_001604975.1 Cebus imitator
AAAAAAAAAAAAAAAAAAAAAAAGAGAGAAAAAAAAAGTCTTGGCCAGGTATGCTGGCTCAATGCTGTAATCCCAGCATGTTGGAAGGCAAAGGCAGGTGGATTTCTTGAGCTCAGGAGTCTGAGACCAGCCTGGGCAACATGGTGAAACCCCATCTCTACCAAAAAATCAGAAAGTAAAATAAAATTAGCTGGGCATGGTGGCATGCATCTGTAGTTGCAGCTAGTCAGGAGGCTGAGGTGAGAGGGTGGCTTGAGCCTTGGGAGGTCAAGGCTATATCACTGCACTCCAGCCTGGGTGAAAAAAAAAATTAGTCTTAACCCAGTATTAAAAGTTTCAAAATCCCTTATGTAATTTAGCTAACTTTAGAAGTTTTTTATGTGTTTCTTTAGTTCACAGTAAAAGTTACCTAACTTAATATTTAAAATTGAAATCTGAATAATTTTTATTAATCTAAAAAATCTAGGCCAGGTGCAGTGGCTCATGCCTGTAATCCCAGTACTTTGGGAAGTGGGAGGACTGCTTGAGCCCAGGAGTTCGAGACCAGCTGGGCAACATAGTGAGACCTCATCTCTACAAAAACTTAAAAAAATTAGCTGGGTGTAGTGGTGTGCACCTGTAGTCCCAGCCATTTGGTGGGGCTAAAGTGGGAGGATGGCTTGAGGTCAGCTCTCAACTCAGGCTTGAGTGCTGTGATTGCACCACAGCACTCCAGCCAGAGTGACAGAGAGAGAACCCCCTGTCTCAAAATAAATAAATTAAAATAAATGGAAAATCCAGTAGATCTTCAATTTTTTTCCAACCAATTTTGTCACTTAATTAACATCCCCAAATCTATATCCAACTATTTAATAACAATGAGGTCATTTTGCATAATGGATGCTCTGTACATCAGACACACAATATGGACAAAGTACTAAGTTTTTTGAGAGAGAAAAAAAATACACTGCATATACATCAAAAGATTAAGGAATAAAAAGGAAATCCACAGAGTGGAGAACAATATTCACAATATACAACAAAGGACTCATATGCAGAATGTGTGTATAAAGAACTGCAAATTGATGAGAAAAGAGAAGTAAGACAACAATTAGCAACAAACATGAGACACTGTACAAAGAACATATCCAAATGGCCAATAAATATATTAAAAGGTAGTCATCAGGGCAATACAAATTTAAGCCACAAAGCAATACCACTTCACACTCACCAAAATGGCTAAAATGAAGAAGAGGAAAAATTCTAAGTGTTAACAAAAATATGCGGCAGCCAGAACTCTCAAACTCTGCTCTGGGAATTTATTTTGGTGCAAACACTTTTTAAAACTACTTGGCAATATATCCTAATGCTAAAAATTTGCATATCTGTGGGACCGGCAATTCTACTATATACCCATCAGAAATGTGAATAATACCCACTAACAGAATAGGTAAAGTCAAATATAATATATTTCCACAGTAGTATATAAACAAAATGAGAATAACTGATCTACAATTATACAAAACATATGGAAGATTCTCATAATTGTAATAATGAGTGGAAAGAGCCAGATACAAGATAACACATTTATACCATTCCATTAATATAAAATATAAAAATAGGCAAAACTAATCTGTGTCTGTTACTTAGGGAGTCAGTGAGTTGAAGGGAGTGTGAGGAGGGGCTTCTGGGGTATTAGTACTGTTTTGTATCTTGATGTGGTTGTTGGTGACTGGTTACACAGGTGTGTCAGTTTGTCAAAATTCATCAGGCATAATATGTGCATTTCTCTATGTATAGTATAATTTAAAAATTGCACCAAATACATAAGAGCATCTTCTTTTAATTCTTTGCGAAAGCAATGTCATTCTGGAATGTGAGCTTCATGTTGATATAACTTGATTGATATAAGGTAAAATCCAGCACTGATTTTTCAGAGCAACCTGGAACCTGATGTTCTTGAAATATATAAGTGGTATATATGAAAAAGTGTTAGACTTTTCCCAAACTAATCTTCACTGCAATGAAGCATGAGACACTACACTGAAAATTAAGTTGTCAGGAAGTGCAGAAAGTTACAAACATAAATATAAATGGTTAAATTAAGGTCTGAACAAATGTACTTGGTAATCTTAAGTACCCACAGAGGAAAGTAACCAGGGATATACAGGAACTCTCCACTGGCTTTGTGACTTTTCTGTAAATCTAAAATAATTCCAAACTAAAAGTTTATATATATAAAACTAACATATATACTAATACATATATGCACATATATACATACATATTAACTAATATATTCATAATGAGTGAAGAGTCAGACACAATAGAACACATTTATACTATTTATGTATATAGTATAAATGTATACATTATATGCAATATGTATAATATATACATTTATATTATGTAATATATGTCATGTAAATGTATATTATGAATATATATACACGAGTGAAAAGAGCCAGACACAAGATAACACGTTTATACTATTTATATATATATAAATAATACATATAACTAATAATAACTAGTACGTTTAAGCTCTGACTCTTAGGTTACATAACTAAAACTAATGTATCATAAACTTTTCATCCACTGCTATCGATCCTTGAAAAGTATTACATTTTCAATTTGTGGCACTTTTTTTCTTCCCTGAGAATTATTGGGGAAATTTTGTCACCTCAACGTTTAACATTATTGTCCGAACATATTAAATCTCGGCACAGTGAAGGAAATATCACATATTTATTAACTTGTGTTCTTTTGGGTCTTCAAGTGAGTCCTAAACATATGGATTTGCTCTACATGAATAATAACTATTTGTTCTAATTTCTTAGCCTAGGCAAGATGACTTCTTTTTCAAAGCTCTTTAGAGTCAAAGGACAGTCTTATCACACTCTATTACTGCCAGTTGCAGTAATAGACAAATCATGAGACTGAAGCTCCTTGACATTGTCTACTTAACTGGCACAACACTGGCTAGAAAAAAATTTCATTTTTAACTTTATTTTCCAGGAATGTCCCAAATTTAACTATTCCCCACCTCATAGAAGAACTTACTCATCCCAAGTAATTTATAACCTCACTGGGCACCGAGTGGAAAATTATCTTATAACAACTGCAAACGAGTTTGTCCAAAAAAGGTAAAATACTCTGTTTATAACATACTTAAGTGCTTTCTAATTTTAATGGTAGCTGCCCTCTAGAGACAATAGTTACATATTTCTGTTGTTTACCTTTTACATGGTTAAAGTCTCTGTTTGTTTGTTTATTTACTTATTTATGAGACAGAGTTTCGCTCTTGTTGCCCAGGCTGGAGTGCAATGGCGCAATCTCAGCTCACTGCAACCTCCGCCTCCCACGTTCAAGCGATTCTCCTGCCTCAGCCTCCCGAGTAGCTGGGATTACAGGGATGTGCCACCAAGCCTGGCTAATTTTGTATTTTTAGTAGAGATGGTGGTTTCACCATGTTGGTCAGGCTGGTCTTGAACTCGTGATCTCAGGTGATCCACCGGCTTTGGTCTCCCAAAGTGCTAGGATTACAGCATAAGCCACCATGCCTGGACAAATTCTCAGTTTTATTTAAACAGCCTTATATATTGAAAGGTAAGTAATGACTCTAAATTAAGATTTATTTGTGCAAACTGAAAACCATTGGTTATTTTCGGCCTCAAAAATATACTGTTAAATTTGTACTTATTTTTTTTTTCCTTGAAGCCAAAGAGAAGTTATTAACTGGCTTATACCAACTTGGAGAAATTTAAGGCCCGACTTTTGATGACAATTGGCCTTAGTTCCAATATGAATATCTCAAAACTTAAGAGTGTGATATCTGCATATGGACAAAACAGTTGTTCATGTGTAGCAAGGAAATGGGCTTGTACCTAAGCCACCTAAGCGTTTATCATGGACACAAAGTTGATAGGCCTTCAATTACTCCCATTTTCTTCTTTCTTCCATCTCTTCCCTTCTTTGTTTCTCAGTATACATACATGATTAACATTCATTGTAAAAAATTATTAGAAGCTACAGATAAGCAAAAAGAAGAAAAAGAATATTATTTCTCCACACAGATATAAGCACTATTGATATTTTGGTGTATATCCTTTCAGAAGTTTTCTTGTCACAGATATACATATAAATATTTTCAACAAAATGGGTTTTATTATAAAGTCTTAAAATCTGCCTTTAAAAAAAGTGAATGACATACTATGATGTTATTTGCGTGTCGAAAATATACAGCCCTATAGTACTACATTTAGGATGACAGTCACGAGATTATTCCAGTGTGACTATGCCATTATTTATTTAATCTGACCTTAATTTGGTAGACAGTTAAATATCTATTCCTAAAATTACTACTTGGATTTTAAAAATCCACTTTTCATTTTTATACCATGAATTGACAAAAAGTTAAATAGACCCAACTCGCCCTTAAATATCCAGGAAGAAAAAAATATATAATACCTGGGGACAAAATAGGGGAAAATTTGTTATTTAGAAGAAATTCAGCCATTTGAAAAAAGATATGAACGGATATTATATCACTTCAGTATTAATTACCTAAAAGGAATATTTGAGTACTAAAATATTAAGACATGTGAGATGGCACATAGGTCAGTTAAGATGGAGAGATTATGTTGTATGTCACTCATTTTCAGGATGACTGCTACACATATGCAATTGTTTAGAGGGACTTATTGCCTCTAGTTATCATGTGCATTTGAGACTGAAATATGATAAAGGGAATTGATAAAACTGTAAAATGTTTGTCAGGCAGTATTCATTTTACACTATAAATGTGTTCCTAATAGAAAAAAAAAGTTGAGCTCCTCGTTAAGTATTTTAGAGCTATTTAAGATTTTCTCCACTAAACCAAAGATACATTTTTATTACTCTCTGTAGATATGGAGGTTGGAGTTTTGGGCTGCCTTTGACGACAGACCTTCGTTTTGATATAACAGGAGTCCCTGCCAATAGAACACTTGCCAAGGTAAATTTTGATCTTTCTTCTAGAATATCATACAAATGAGAAGGTGAAATTGGTATGTTCAAGCATTTTCATGAAGTGAAAACAAAATGTGGGTACAATGGATTTGACATTGTTCATAACCCATAGCATAGCGGTTCCAATTCTGTGTGTATACCCTGGGAAAACATGTATATATTGGCACCAGGGCACATGTACAAATGTGTATACATAGTAGTATTTCTCATAATAGCCAAAAATATAACCCAAAATGCCCATATGCAGAATATAGAAATAAGTTGTTTCATATTAATTCAATAAAACTTTCAACAATGTAAATGAAAGAACTCAGCTCCATATAACAAGCAAATTAAGTCTCCCAGACATGATTAATAAGGAAAAGAAAAGACAAAAAGGAATACATTGACTATGATTACCTTTACTGTAAGCTTTCAGAGTTTGTAGGCAAAACTCAACCATATTGTTTACAGGAAAGGGAGGGTATTGTGATTTGGAAGGACATGGATGGTCAGGGAAAAGGTGTTCTGCAGGCTGGCAATTCTGTATGATGCTTTAAGGGATCACACAGGTTGAGAAATAAGAATTCCTTCAGAATTTTTTTTTTTTTGGTAACACTACACATTTATGACATGCACTTTTCTTTATATAGCTGTCATAACTATTTAGAGAATGAAAACGTGTATGTTTAGCCTTGCTTCTTAAAGAACCTGGAAACTTAACCAAATTTGATGGAGATAAATAATTCTGCTCACTTATTTTTCCTTTTCGATTACACCTAAAATGAGCTAGAGTTGCGGGATCAGACACATATTCTTACCCATATGATCAATGGCAGTTTTAGAGACTTTAAATTGTCTTCACATATTTCTCATTTGATAGTAAGAGACATATACAGTATTTGGGGAAGTGGGGAAGCTAATGTCCATTTAGTGACTATTAGGTGCCAACCACTAGTATGATCTTTTACATAAACTACCTAATTTTCTCCTCACAACATCTCTATGTGATAGATATTACTGAACGTATTTTAGCTGATTTTTACAGCAAATCATGTAGAAAGTAAATAGTGGTGCTGGGGATTTCACTGCCTTCTTTTTTTTCCTCTCCTTCTCCTCTCCACACACAGAGTAAATATTCTTGCATAAGCATGGGAATTTCTAATATAAAATCATTTCTCTCCAAATCAACTTTGCCATTTTGAATTATTAATTGGGTTTCTTGAATTTGAGGTTCACTAGCATATTAAATCTCTCTGTTTTTAACACAGAAGGTAAAATTGTGCCCGCTCATGTAGGTTATAATTAGGAATCAAAAATTAGTGGAGGAATTTCAAGTTTTCAATCTTGTTGCTAAGGACACAATGCTTGTAAGGGTATTTTATTTCTTTCTCCAGTTTGGTCTATTCCATTAGCTTTTATTACCATTATTGACAGCCAGAATACCTTAGTTCTAGTCTCAGGATCCCATGGATCTGACACAAGGATGTAGATAATGATTTCTCCAGTTTCTTTCAAGCTTTGCCTAGAAGAGATCCTGAATAACTAATAACTTAGTGCTATCCACAGAACAACTGTCTTCCCAATTTCTGCCTGCTTCTAAATTGGAGATTTATAGGCCTATGGTCAACACTCTAAAGAATAGTGGATAATCTTCCAAGATAAAATAAATTATTGGAAAATTGATGCTTTTAAATATAAATAAGGTAGCCTGTCAGATGTTAAGACAGCCTAATTTATTTGAATGCAATATTGATCTTGCCTTCTTTCGGAATTTAATAGGTATGGTATGATCCAGAAGGCTATCACTCCCTTCCAGCTTACCTCAACAGCCTGAATAATTTCCTCCTGCGAGTTAACATGTCAAAATACGATGCTGCCCGACATGGTAAAGTTACTAACACAAAAGTATCTTGTATCATAACTTTTGTTACTCTCCCTATAAAAATGCACTTTATATCCTGTTTCCTCACAGTGGCAGGTATTTTGTGGTATCTAAATCACAGGTCTTTAAATGGAGTTTCGAAGTAGTAACTACCACCAGATGGAACATTCTGGATAATCTCCTTCAGGTTAATTTAGTTTTCTCATTTATCAAATCAGGATAATAATGCTGACTTCAGTGCACGTATGCTGTCAACCAAGTAGTTATAGCTCACAGAAAAATATTTTTAAACAATGTGCTTGTCTATAAGCTAAATGATTTTTAAAAACAATGTTTATAAATATTGTTCACAAATCTAAATATGATGACAAAACTTTTTTTTTTTTTTACTTAGGTTAGTGGTTACTTTTTAATTTTGTTATTATTTTTATTCAACTTTAAGTTCAGGGGTACATGTGCCAGATGTACAGGTTTGTTACAGAGGTAAACATGTGCCATGGTGGCTTGCTGCACAGATCAACCCATCACCTAGGCGTTGAACCCAGCATCCATTAGCTATTCTTCCTGATGCTCTACCTCCTTCCATCCCCTGCCCTCTGACAGGCCTCAGTTTGTGTTGTTCCACCATGTGTCCATGTGATCTCATCATTCAGCTCCCATTTATAAGTGAGAACATGTGGCATTTGGTTTTCTGTTCCTATATTAGTTTGCTGAGGATAATGGCTTCTGGCTCCATCCATCTCCCTGCAAAGGACAGGATCTTGTTCCTTTTTATGGCTGTATAGTATTCCATGGTGTAAATGTACCACATTTTCTTTATCCAGTCTATCATTGATGGACATTTAGGTTGATTCCATGTCTTTGCTATTGTGAATAGTGCAGCAATGAACATATGTGTGCATGTATCTTTTTTTTTTTTTTTTTTTTTTGAGATAGAGTCTCACACTGTTCCCCTGGCTAGAGTGCAATGGCACGATCTGGGCTCACTGCAACCTCCACCTCCCAGGTTCAAGCAATTCCCCTATCTCAGCCTCCCAAGTAGCTGGGATTACAGGTGCCCACCACCACAACCGGCTAAGTTTTTGTACCTTTAGTAGAGATGGGGTTTCACTATTTTGGCCAGGCTGGTCTCAAACTCCTGACCTCATGATCCACCTGCCTTGGCTCCCAAAGTGCTGGGATTACAGGTGTGAGCCACCGTACCCAGCTGTGTGTGCATGTGTCTTTATAACAAAATGATTTATATTCCTTTGGGTATACACTTAGTAATAAGATTGCTGAGTGAAATGGTATTTCTGTTTCTAGATCTTTGAGGAATCACCACACTAATTTACATTCCCACCAACACTGTAAAAGTGCTCCTTTTTCTCTGCAACCTCACTAGCACCTATTGTTTTTTGACTTTTTACTAATAGCCATTCTGACTATTTTAAGATGGTATCTCACTGTGGTTTTGACTTACATTTCTCTAAAGATGAATCCCATTGAGCTTTTTCTCATACATTTGTTGGCTGCATGTATGTCTTCATTTTAGAAGCGTGTGTTCATGTCCTTTGCCCACTTTTTAATGTTTTTTTCCCCCCAGTAAATTTGTTTAAGTTCTTTGTAGACTCTGGATATTCGATCTTTGTCAGATGGATAGACTGCACATTTTTTCTCCCATTCTGTAGGTTGCCTGTTCACTCTGATGACAGTTTCCTTTGCTGTGCAGAAGCTCTTTAGTTTAACTAGATCCCATTTGTCATTTTTTGCTTTTGTTGCAATTGCTTTGTTTTTGGCATTTTTGTCATGAAATTTTTGCTTGTGCCTATGTCCTAAATGACACTGCCTAGATTTTCTTCTAGGATTTTTATAAGTCTTTAATCCATCTCGAGTTAATTTTTGTATATATTGTAAGAAAGGGGTCTAGTTTCAAGTTTCTGCATATGGCTAGCCAGTTCTCCCAGCATCATTTATTAAATAGGGAACCTTATTCCCCGTTGCTTGTTTTTGTCAGGTTTGTCATAGATCAGATGGTTGTAGGTGTGATGGTCTTATTTCTGAGTTCTCTATTCTGTTCCATTGGTCTATGTGTCTTTTCTTGTACCAGTATTATGCTTTTTTGATTACTGTAGACTTGTAGTATAGTTTGAAGTTGGGTAGTATGATGCCTCCAGCTTTGTTCTTTTTGCTTAGGGTTATTCTTAGCTATTCAGTCTCTTTTTTGGTTCCAAATGAATTTTTTTTTTTTTTTCTAATTCTGTGAAGAATGTCAATGGTGGTTTAATGGGAATAGCATTGAATATGTAAATTACTTGGGCAGTATGGCCATTTTCACAATATTGATTCTTCTATCCATGAGCATGGAATGTTTTTCCATTTGTTTGTGTTCTCCCTGATTTCTTTGAGCAGTGCTTTGTAGTTCTCGTGAAGAAGTCCTTCACTTCCCTTGTTAGCTGTATTCCTAGGTATTTTATTCTTTTTTGTAGCAATTATAAATGGGAGTTCATTCATGATTTGGCTCTCTGTTTGCCTATTGTTTGTGTATGGAAATGCTAGCAATTTTTGTACATTGATTTTGTCTCCAGAGACTTTGCTGAAGTTGCTTATCCTAGCTTAAGAAGCTTTTGGGCTGTGACAATGGGGTTTTCTAGATATAGGATCATGTCGTCTGCAAACAAAGATAATTTGACTGTCTCTCTTCCTATTTGAATACCTTTATTTCTTTCTCCTGCCTGATTGCCCTGGTCAAAACTTCCAATACTGTGTTGAATAGGAGTAGTGAGAGAGGTCATCCTTGTCTTGTGCCAGTTTTTAAGGGGAATGCTTCCAGCTTCTGCCCATTCAGTATGATATTGGCTATGAGTTTGCCATATATGCCTCTTATTATTTTGAGTTATGTTCCTTCAGTACCTAGTTTGTTAAGTTTTTAACATAAAGGGATTTTTTTTTCGTTTTTTTTGAGACGGAGTCTCACTCTGTCACCAGGCTGGAGTGGAGTGGTGCAATTTTGGCTCACTGCAACCTCCGCCTCCTGGGCTCCCTTGATTCTTCTGCCTCAGCCTCCCAAGTAGCTGGGACTACAGGCACATGCCACCACACCCAGTTAATTTGTTGTATTTTTAGTAGAGACAGCGTTTCACCATGTTGGCCAGGGTGGCCTCAATCTCTTGACCTTGTGATCTGCCCGCCTCGGCCTTCCAAAGTGCTGGGATTACAGGCATGAGTCACTGTGCCTGGCCCAGGAAGGTGAATTTTATCAAAGGCCTTCTCTGTGTCTACAGAGATAATCATGCAGTTTTTGCCTTTAGTTCTGTTTATGTGATAAATCACATTTATTGATTTGTACATGTTGAAGCAATCTTGCATCCAGGGAATGAAAGCCAACTTGATTGTGGTGGATAAGCTTTTTGATGTGCTGCTGGATTCAGTTTGCCACTGATTTATTGAGGATTTTTGCATCAATATTCATCCAAGGATGCTGGCCTGAAATTTTCTTTCTTTTTTTTTTTTGTATCTCTGCCAGGTTTTTGCATCAGGATGATGCTGGCCTCATAGAATTAGTTAGGAAGGAGTCTCTCCTTTTCAATTGTTTGGAATAATTTCAGTAGAAATTATATCAGCTCTGCTTTATTCCTCTGGTAGAATTCAGCTGTGAATCCATCTGGTCCTGGACTCTTTTGGGTTGGTAGGCTTTTTATTACTGCCTCAATTTCAGAACTCATTATTGGTCTATTCAGGGATTCAATTTCTTCCTGTTTCAGTCTTGGGATGGTATATGTGTCTAGAAATTTATCCATTTCTTCTAGATTTTCTAGTTTATTTGCATAGAGGTGTTTATAGTATTCTCTGATAGTTGTTTGTATTTCTGTGGGGTCAGTGGTAATATCTTCCTTATCATTTCTGATTGTATTATTTGATTCTTCTTTCTTATTAGTCTAGATAATTGTTTATTTTGTTAATTTTTCCAAAAAACCAGTTCCTGGATTCATTGATTTTTGAAGGATTTTTTTGTGTCTCTATCTCCTTCAGTTCAGCTCTGGTCTTGGTTATTTCTTATCTTCTGCTAGCTTTGGGGTTCATTTGCTCTTGCTTCTCTAAGTTCTTTTAGTTAAGATGTTAGGTTGTTAACCTGAGATCTTTCTGTTTGATGTGGGCATTGAGTGCTATAAATTCCCCTCTTAAAGCTGCTTTAGCTGTGTCCCAGAGATTCTGGTGCATTCTCTCTTTCTCTCATTACTTGCAAAGGACTTCTTGATTTCTGCCTTAATTTCATTACTTGTGCAAGCGTCATTCTGGAGAAGGTTGTTCAATTTCCATGTAGTTGTATGGGTTTTGAGTGAATTTCCTAATCTTGAGTTCTAATTTAATTTCATTGTGGTCTGAGAGACAGTTTGTTATGATTTCAGTTCTTTTGCATTTGTTGAGGAGTGTTTTACTTCTGATTATGTGATCAATTTTAGAGTAAGTGAAATATTGATGATCCCTACAGCACTCTTCAGGGTGAATATTACTATCCCCTACTATTATTTCTCTAAGGCTTAGAAGTGGGGTTTGAATCCAGAGTTGTCTGTCTCCTGCCTGTTCATTTTTCTAATCTTCCACACTGTTCCTCTGGACTCAGCCATGCCTACTTCATTTGGGTTTCACAAAAGGTTTTCAAATAGTTTTAAAAATAAGGATTGAAATCTTTAAAAATATATATATATGTCAACTACTGTTTATCAGACCATCTCATCCTCTTGAGCTTTGTTCAAATTATTTTTCCATGCTGACCCTAAATAAAATTTTTTAAAAATGAAGAAAAGCTGGGGAATACATTTGCTTGCCAAAATTGAGATTTATAGCTTAATAAATAGTCTATAAAGTAGAAAAACTATACAACATATCTTTTAGAAATGCCAACAGCAACTTTTCTTTCACCTCCCTACTGTTGGGCATCATAGTGTGTGCCAGATGGTGACTGTAGAAGTAGACTGAAGAGTCCAATACTCAATCCAGCAACAGGATCTTGAGGAGTCTTCATTTCGGAGAAAACGGTATTTTTTTTTTCCAATTGCTTTGGCATTTTCCTAGCAGGAGGAACCAAGAAGAAAATAACAAGATTGATAGTCCTTAGATCTACAGCATCAATAAAGATAAAAGTCAAAAGTGGTAAATTAAATTAAATGGTGACTGAAGTGAGTTGGGTCTAGTGTAACCTGGTGTGAAATACTACTGGACACTGTACTTTCAGTAGGGTGTTTTATTCAGAGCAAAAAACATTTATTGTTGAGACAGATAATGAAAGTATAAGAACTATAGAAATAACGGGGAAAATGTAGCAAAGATAAAGAGAACAAGAGACCCCTGCTGCTTTTGAAGGGTCAGCTTTTCAAAACCTGTATTCTGGCTTCCTTTATAATTAGTGCTCTTTATTGTGACCAAGGAAATCTGAGTCACTCTAGACTCCAGCAGGTTTGTTGTAGCTCCTAACATTACATTTTAAGTTACAGAATATAAAGAATTCTAGAACATAAAGTTGATTTTGACCCTAAACTGAAGTTTACTTTAATTAAAACTAAGATTTAGCTTGAGTTATATAGAAATTAGTAATAGCATGTCTTCTAGCCTCTAATAATTTTTCTTAAATAAACTTATAGAAGTCATAAGTTTCCACTCTCTTTGGAAGGAACATGATCTCTTTCAAAGATGAAATCTACATCATCCTAACTTACTTTTATTCTTTCTTAATGCATGTATGAGGTCTACCATTGTAATAAAATTATTGGTTTTAAAAATCAACCCAATTATTCTCCCGCTGCCTCCCTCTAACACACTACTTGTTTGAAGGCATCTTTGTTAGATTTTGCATGAATTTGGACTTTAACTGTAAAACTGATTTTCTTTGAATTCTAACATGCTAATAAAAATCTTTTAATTAGCTTTCCTTTGCAATGTCAATATCTATTATATTCATGTGGTTCCCTCTAGTGGTTAATATGACATGAAAATTCTGCTCTTTCTTCTAAAAAAAATGCAGCTTTGCTTGTTTTCCTTAACAAATGTTATACAACTAGCCTCTTTTTCAAGAATACTAACACATTTTCCCTTCCACTCCAGTGTTTATTCTTACTTTGTTGCATTAGAGGCAGTGGTCCATGAGAAGCATCTAATTAGCAATATTAATTGAAATTTTAGGATTTGAGTTCATTTAAAAGCACTTATTGACCACTCCCTCTACTTTGGACATGATGCTGGATACTGTATAACCTACAGAGATAATTATAATATGGGTCTCCAACTGTGATACATTTCCTTGATCTTTCAGCTAAAAATATGTATAAAAAACTGGTTCCACAGGATTTTGCATAGTGAAGTAATATGTATTTGCAAGGATTCCTCTGGTGAAAGAGTATTTCTTGATTCTGAAATACAAAGCAGAAATAACAGTTATCCCTTGCCTGTATAATAATTTAGCATCAGGGTTTAAGTAGAGCCCCTAGGAAAACTGAATCTCAAGTTAAAAAAAAAAAGGCCCATTAATTTATATAAAAGATAGGAAAAGTATATCCCTCCAATGATGTGATTAATATTATAAATCAACTTGGGTTTTGTTGTTAGTTTCTTTGTTTTGCTAATTTAACTATGCATTTTTTCTTTAATGTATAACAGTTGCAGAACTCAAAAAGATGTCACATTCTACTTAATGAAAATTATAAATGTAACTTGAGAGAATCTGCCTTTAGAATCTCTGTAATATACAGTGCTATGCAAGGGCCTTAGCATCCTAATACAATGAGCAAATACTATATGAACAGTAAGTGAGAAAGTTCGCACTTAGTTTACGACACTATAGGAACACGTATTTAGGAGCTATCTTTAATGTCATCCCTACCATTCTTTTCCACAGTTGCTGAGACAGTACAGACTTTACCTTCACATTGTTTTCCTTTGGGCAACTGTTGACAGCCCATTTTTGACTTTGGCTAACCAAGGTCCCCTAAGGAAGGGAAGAAAAGAGCCTTCTTTTTACTCAAGTATAAGCAACACTGGGAGATCCCAACAATTTGGGACCATATTGGAATTAAGTGATCACTTTTCTGAAGTCAGCTAATATCTCTGAATCCTCTTAGACATTTATGTCTCAATGAAAAGGCCTTGGGTATGGCTGAATTTCTCATGCCCCGCTCTGGAAGAGCTCTAGAACAACAGGCATCTTAGAAGTAATAAAGAGGAAGGAAAAGTCCACTCGTGCTATCATATTTCCCCACCACAGACACTGCACTAAGGAGGGCTGGGGGAAGGAACTGTGCTTTTTAAGGGATCCTCATGTAAATAATTGGTCCCCCTTTGAATTGCTTATTTAAATGTAAAATGTTTCTGAAGTGCTGTTGAAATACAAACATATATATGACCACATAGAAGGAAGAAAATAGAACACAATTATTTAAATATAATAGACTAGAGGGAAATGCAATATAAGAAATAAATTCTTGTTCCCTTCTCAAAGGTTCCAAACACAATGTGAAAAACTTCTTTTTATGTGAGTGCCACCAATTGTATGGCATTAATGGGATTAGGAGAAAATAATTTTCCTTTAAAAAAAGTCCCCCAAATAAAATTGTTTAGATAATAACATAAGGAGGAAAGTATTGAATATTATTCATCTAAAAATTGGTATTTCTGATTAACTAAATACCCGCTAATAGAAGAACTGTTTCTTCTTTAAGGCATCATCATGTATAGCCATCCTTATCCAGGAGTGCAAGACCAAGAACAAGCCACGTAAGCAGACATCTCTAGCATGACTACTTTCTTTTGACATAGCTGAGCCTCTGTATAAAGTGCTGTAATTGGAAATCACAATTGTATCTGAATGAATGTCAATCTAGAAGGGCGGGTAATATGTCACTGACTGAGATAAAAGGAAGTTTCTGAAAGAGTGTAGAGTGGGCTTGCCAAGTAGAGCTTGTTGACTCCAGATTCACAGCGTTTGCTGCTTTTATAAGTCAAGTGCTAAGTGCTGCATCGTTTCAACTTCCCTGCATGGCAATTAAGTAGGTTTCTATGCTCAAGAATGATATATCCCTTGCATCAACTGTGTAACCCTTGCAGATGGAGGTTTTTCTATCAAATATCCCTAGTCAATTCAGATGCACTAGAACTACATTTATTCTATAGGGTCACAGCAGAGTCATGTTGGAGATATTATCTGCTGCCTTGTAGGATGCCTTATTTGTGTCACAGCCAACTCGTACTGTTTTGTTGATGGTTTTAGTTATGAATCTTTCTGCAAGGAAGAGTGCCAAAAACTTATGTGTTTTTCTCTCCCTATTGCTCACTCTAGAATCAGCAGTTTAATTGATATTTTAGTGGCACTGTCTATCTTGATGGGCTACTCTGTCACCACCGCCAGCTTTGTCACCTATGTTGTAAGAGAACATCAAACCAAAGCTAAACAGTTGCAGCACATTTCAGGCATTGGTGTGACCTGCTACTGGGTTACAAACTTCATTTATGACATGGTGAGTAACTTAGGTCATTCATTGCAGGAAATAACAGATTAATCTGGATAGAAGACATCAGTTTTCTGTTGAACAGTTATTTACTCTAGTTTGTTCAAATTATTATCACAAAGTCGGGATATAAAGAAAACGACTTGAATCAGACTTATCTTCATCCAAGGGTTGGAGGAAAGATAACTACTTGCCCTCATCTCTCTGGACCATATCAGTTTCTCTAGGGCACTTAAAATGCGGATTCCTGGGCCCCACTCCAGATCTATTAAATTCGTATCTTAGGAGTGAAGCATGGAGAATATGCATTTTTAAAAAAATCCCCCAGGTGATTTTAAGCACACTGAAGTCTGACAGCCAGTACTGTGGAGGAACAGAAGCTTAGCAGCAAAATATCCTTACCTAATTGTATCAGACAATCAAGCTTATAAAAATTTAATTAATAGTGAAAAATGTGAAGTAGTAGTCCCTGCTGATGACACATTAGAGAAGATTAGTAGGAAAAAGAAGGGATGTAGTTCATTGATAGCTCCCTCATTTGCATAAAATTGTCCCAAGTTCAGATGGTTGTTCTAGACTCCAAACATACCAATGTTGGCCGAAAGCCCAGGATGGGTACCCATGTGCCTGGTGATTATGGTGAAATTGTCAGAGTTGCTGTCAAGATCACTGGCTTAAAGGGTTGGAGAGTAATTAACTGCATATCTATATTGTTACTGTATCCAGTGAGGTCTAAAATGTATTTGTTGTAGAAGTGAAATCTAAAAGAATAGTAATGACTGCTCAGGACTTAATAGGAGGTTTAATGTTAAGAAAATTTCAAGTACATACTTCTGTGAAGGTCTACTTAGTACTTTAGGATTCTGTTGTCTTATATCTGGAGCTTATTCCAATTTAGGGGATTCCTCTCCACCTTGCAAATTAAATTACCACCACCTTCATTGTGTGCATCTTCTGGCAAACTTCTCAGCATTTAATATGATATTTCTACTTGGCAACAAAATGCTAAGTTCTTTGTTCATATACCTGTGATTACAAGGATAGATAGGACCCACTGCCCTGCTGTTTTGCACAGAGTGGTTCGCACTGATAACTAAGCTTTAGAAATCAACCATCTGACAGAGTTCCAGCATTCAAAACGAAATCAGTACTTTGAGGACTGAATGTAATACCAAGATACCTGGCTGTCTTATCTTTCTCACTGAACCTCTGTCACTGAACCGTCCCAAGCCTCAAAGCCTGGAGGCAGGAACACCAGGGACTCCTTGTACATCTGTAAAGATGGAGATTGGCTTAACCTCATATTGCAGGAGACAATTTCTGAAATGAAATCAATGTAAAATAAGCTGAATGTTACAAGCAATGGGAACATAAATAAAAATTCATTTCTTCACATTTTCTAGGTCAACTTGCAGTTTTAAACTAGATGGGTTATTGATTTTTGAAAAATACTTGTGACATATTAAACATATTTTTTGAAAAATACTTGTGACATATTAAACATTGCTTTAAATATTTCCATAGGTTTTCTACTTGGTGCCTGTAGCATTTTCAATTGGTATCATTGCAATATTCAAGTTACCCGCATTCTACAGTGAAAACAATCTAGGTGCTGTGTCTCTCCTACTTCTCCTGTTTGGGTAAGCTGCTGATTAAGCAATGAAAGAAGAACTAACAGAATTGAATGCCGGTAGACACAAATAGCACTAAATCTCATTCGCTAAATTACAATTGTCTTGGGGTTTCATTTGATGTGAGTGACAAATAACAATACATTGTACTTGTTAGTCCACAGTCTGTAAAGTATAATACTTTTGAAAATTAGTGTTAATAGTAATACCTAAAATTAATAAGCATTTATTGGGTGCCAAGTGTCATGCTTTCTCATTTACATATGGGATCTCATTGACATAAAAATGAAAGCTTTAGAAGGACTAGAAAAGTGTGTGTACGTGTATGAATTTATGTATTGACTAATTATATGAGGATATATAGCATTCTAAAGTGTATAACCATTCATGTATACTTAGTTGTATTTATCTTTTTATATATGTCTAAGGACACACACGTAATATTGTTAAGCTAATACAGGTAATACAGGTTGATATAATCAATGCTTAGCATAACAAACCTCTCTACCCTGAATACATAGTAGTAACCCTTAATTAGCAATTGTAGCTGATGGAGGAACTCTGTCTCTAGATCTATTTAATTGCCCCTGAAATTGCTCAAGTTTTTGCTCAAAACAGGCCAGCCAGCTTCTAAGCATACTCATTCTGTTCAGCTAGACTTGAACAGTGTCATCATTTTTCCTTAACTTTATAAGATTTATACTGATTAAATTCATATTTCTGAGCAACCAAAAAGTCTTGCTTAGCGGGATAATACCATATTCAGGGGGATTAATTTATAGTTTTAATGATGTAGAACTATTTTTCTTAAAAGAGGCTTTTTACTGTCTTTAAAAACACTCTTTGGATTTGTCAAAAAGGAATGAAAGAGAGATCTAGTTGCAAGGCTTGACAACTCATCCTTAATGGTTATTTTTACTTTGGAAGCCCATCTAAACTTTTATTTTTTGTAAAATAGAATAATTAAGACCTTTTTTTGGAGACAGAATCTCACTCTGTCACCCAGGCTGGAGTGTAGTGGCATGATCACAGCTCACCACAGCCTTGACCTCCTGGACTTAGGTGACCCTCCCACCTCAGCCTCCCAAATAACCAGGACTACAGGTGCATGCCACCATGCCTGGCTGATTTTCATAATTTTTTTTTGTAGAGACAGGGTTTGCCAAGTTGCCCAGGCTGGTCTCAAACTCCCTGGGCTCAAGTGATCCACCTGCCTTGGTCTCCTAAAATGTTAGGATTACAGGTGTGAGCCACCATACCTGTCCAAGGCATAATTGTAATTTTTTTTGTGTTTTTACCTGCAGGTATGCAACATTTTCTTGGATGTACTTACTGGCTGGGCTCTTCCATGAAACAGGAATGGCCTTCATCACTTACGTGTGTGTCAACTTGTTTTTTGGCATTAATTCCATTGTTTCCCTGTCTGTGGTATACTTTCTTTCCAAGGAAAAGCCTAATGATCCGGTAAGGTCCTTTATTACTCTGCTAAATTTCAATGAATTTATCAAAAGCTTCAACATGTTCCAGGTGGAAAGATTTTCTTTATTCTTCAGAAAAGAAGAATATCATTTGATTCTATTAAATTTGGGAGAAGAGAAACTACAGCTTTTAAAATTCTTTTTGGGCCTCATGTAGGTTAATGCCTATCATTACATTTACTGAGTGTCAAAACTATTGACATCTGATAGGGCTTGAGTGGGGTGCCAGAGGTGAAATCAGATGTATTGTGTGACACTACATAAATCATACATCTATTGATCAGCTAAACATCAGCAAATTCTTATGATATGGTGGTGACAAGAACAATGACTTAGTTATATGACTATGAGCTAGGATTCATTTGAACATTCATAGAGAAAAAAACCTAATTCATTCCCTTTCAATCACATATTGGAGACTACTTCATTGTAAGCATCACTTTCCATTCATTGCTGACAATTACGATTAGTGAGAAGAGAGGCACTAACAGTGCCAGGCAATTGAACAGAAAAGAATAGAGAGGAAATGAAGTGAAGTGAGGACTAGACAAGCACACTCTGGGAGAAGGAAGAAAATTCATGAAGTGGAAGTAGTTGGCCCATGTGTGAATAATGTGAAAATGAGCTACCTGCCCCTCTTGGAGACATGTTGGCTCTTTTACTTCATTTCACCATTTTATTCCCTCTCCAAGTAGGGATTACTTTGGGTTCCAAAACTTTACTGTACCAAGTACCTCCCTCCCTCAGGCACATAACGATGCCCTGTATCAGACCCCAACATGCTGGCTAGCCCTACATTCCTGGAATCAAAGGCAGGTCTAGAAATAATTTTGCCAGCCAGGTGCGGTGGCTCACGCCTGTAATCCCAGCACTTTGGGAGGCTGAGATGGGCAGATCATGAGGTCAGAAGATGGAGACCATCCTGTCTAACACAGTGAAACCCCATCTCTACTACAAATACAAAAAACTAGTCAGGCGTTGTGACATGCACCTGTAGCCCCAGCTACTCAAGGGGCTGAGGCAGGAGAATTGCTTGAACCCAGGTTGCAGTGAGCCGAGATCGCGCCACTGCATTCCAGCCTGGGTAACAGAGCAAGACTCTGTCTCAAAAAAAAAGAAAAGAAAAGAAAAAATTTTGCCTCCAGGGTTAGGTCCAACATTATAGGTTGCCTCAAATAATGCTTTATGTTTATATTTCAGTGATAAACATCCACCATTTAGTATACTAAATATGTGTATGCAAATTCAGCCTCCGTGGGAAATAATTGCCAATCTAGATAAGCTTTTCAGGTTCCATTGTTTGTCTACCTCTAGTTTTAAATTCTTGTCAGCTACTGGAAGCTTAACACTGAGTTTTCTTTTTATTTCTCTTATTTCAGACTTTAGAACTTATTTCTGAAACTCTCAAGCGCATTTTTCTGATTTTCCCACAATTCTGTTTTGGCTATGGTTTGATTGAACTTTCTCAACAACAGTCGGTCCTGGACTTCTTAAAAGCATATGGAGTGGAATACCCAAATGAAACGTTTGAGATGAATAAACTAGGTGCAATGTTTGTGGCTTTGGTTTCTCAGGGCACCATGTTTTTTGTCTTGAGACTCTTAATCAATGAATCCCTGATAAAGAAATTCAGGTAAATATAATGAAAACATAACATTTGACATCCAAACAGAGCTCAGTTCAAGCTACTGAGAAAAAAGTCAATAGTCTCAGCTTTTCCATTCGTAACATGGAAATGTTTGGCTCAAAAACTTTAAAAAATTCTAGCATAATTCACCATTTTATTCTAGTAAATAGTTATCTAAACTTAATATGTGACTGCAAGTATTGCTGTTGAGTGAGGGAATAAAATTAAAGAAGCATAGTTGTTAACCTTCAAGAGATTAAGATACAGTGGTGAAGTGAAAATATGAACATAAACAAAAGATGTAGTCTTTGAGTTTGAAAAAATGGAAAACACTTTCAAGGCAGAAGGGGGGAAAGAGGATTGAGTGTGGAGCATGTTGGCAATAAGGTTGGGAAAAGAAGACTAAGAAAATGTGAAGACAGAATCGTAAGTGAGAAGAAATATACCTGCCATTGACCCAGCAATTCCATTTCTGGAATGTTAACACAGAGGCTCACAGATACACAGAATTATGTATATTTAAAGTTATTCATCATAGTAACCATTTCTAATAGCAAAAGAATAGAAACAATATAAATGTCCTTCACTTAGGTGCTAAATTACATATATTAATTAAAATGTTCGCTAATAGAACATTAAGCAGCCATTAGAAATAATGATACAGTTCTCTATGTAACATTTGGAAGTGTCTTTAATATTTATTAATTTAAAAATGCAAGGTTCAGAATTATGTGTAAATATATTGCCATTCAAATTAAAAAGAAAAGAAATATTAATGCAGATATATCCATAGACTAATTGTGAGTGCCTCTGCTGAGAAGAGTTATATATGGTTGAAGATCACCACTTTTCACTGTATATTCTTCGGTACCATTTAAATTTTAATGCCATGTATGTGTATCATCTGTTGACAAATAAAATTTTAAGTAAATAATAATAATGAGTGGAAATCAAAGAGCAGATATAGAGAAATAGAGCATATTTAAGAAAGAAGTATTACAATTGAATTAGAATATATGTAATGAAAAAGTAGAAGTTATAGTTTAAAATGTAGTTGGGAGATTATGGAATCTCTTAAATGCCTGGTAAAGAGATATGGTTTGGGCTTTATTCAACAAATAAATGGACATTGATTAAGAGTTTTTAAACAGAGAGAAACATGATGAAGTTGTGCTTGAAGAAGTATAATTTTGTAGATGTAGTGCAGATTCAAATGGAAGAGTTAGAGACCCTGAAGCAGTTTTAGGCTCCTGGAGAAACCTAGGTGAGAAGTAAAATCCTACAATGGCAATAGGACTAGGCAGAGAATAATCCATGATAGGGTGTTATAAGGTGTGGTGGCTCACGCCTGTAATCCCAGTACTTTGGGAGGCCAGCACTCACCTGAGGTCAGGAGTTCGAGACCAACCTGGCCAACATGGTGATACCCCCATCTCTACTAAAAATACAAAACTTAGCTGGGCATGATGGTGCATGCCTGTAATACTAGCTACTCAGGAGGCTGAGGCACAGGAATCACTTGAACCCCGGAAGCAGAGGTTGCAGTGAGCCAAGATTGCACCACTGCACTCCAGCCTGGGTGACAGAGTAAGACTCTGTCTCAAAAAAAAAAGAAAAAGTCATTTCCAGTCTTTGGAGACTGGCTATATGATTTTAGAATAAGGAAGATTTGAACAAAACATTACAGTTGGGGTCTTTGGGGTTCTCATCAGAAGAAACAGGGACATTGGGAAGAAAGCCTAGATTATTTTTTTTTTCTTTTTTTTTTTTTTTTTTGGTATTTGTTAGCCAAGATATTGAGGTGGGTTTGGGACTTAATGAGTTTGCAGGGCTGATAACCTTAAAATACTGGCTAGATCCTACGTGAGACATTAACAGTAAATCAAGTACAAAATAACAATAATATTCATAGTATTGATGATTATAAATGTAGATATATCTGCTGTATAATATTGTGCCTATAGTTAACAATACTGTATTGTGCACTTAAAGTTTTGTTAAAAGGGCAGATCTTATGCTGTTTCTAAAATTTTTTTTAAAAGTAGAGAGGCTTTTAAAATTTGATTTAAAAACATTTTTTTTTGTTTTTTTTAAGACAGAGTCTTGCTTTGCTGGCCAGGCTGAGGTGCTGTAGTGTGATTTCAGCTCACTGCAACCTCTGCCTGCCGGGTTCAAGCAATTCTCCTGCCTCAGCCTTCCAAGCAGCTGGGACTATAGGCATGTGCCACTATGCCTGGCTAATTTTTGTATTTTTAGCAGAGATAGAGTTTTGCCATGTTGGCCTGGCTTGTCCCAAACTCCTGACTGCAGGTGATCTGCCTGCCTGAGCATCCCAAAGTGCTGGGATTATTGGTGTGAGCCACTGCACCCAGCTGAGAGGATTTTTTAAAAAGATGATCATTGGTCTTAGCTTTGTAGGTGATGAGTTTCCTAATGCCTGTGGAGTTCCTTAGTTCCTCTTTTAGGAATCAACCTTCAAACACATACTCACTTCCTTATCACTGAAATTGGAATTATAAATCTTAACAGTGGACCTGTAAACATTTAAGGCAGGGAGAACAAAAGCTGTTTCCCAAATATCATAGTGAATACAGTAAAGAGAGTCTATACAGATTTCTTATGTTATCTGAGTAGCATAATTGATTACAAATGTAAAAGATGTCTAATGATGAGTAGTATGCTGTTAGTGACATGAAAACCTATTAAAACCTGTCAGAATTGAGTGGTGTCATTTCAAAATTACTGATGTAAAACCACTGGGTCCATTTTTAGGCTCTTCCTCAGAAAATTTAATTCTTCACCTGTAAGGGAGACAACAGACGAGGATGAAGATGTGCGGGCTGAGAGGTTAAGAGTTGAGAGTGGTGCGGCTGAATTTGACTTGGTCCAACTTTATCGTCTCACAAAGACCTACCAACTTATCCACAAAAAGATTATAGCTGTAAACAATATCAGCATTGGGATACCTGCTGGAGAGGTAAAAAACTGTGTTTTGTCTACCTGTCCTTTTCATTGGCATACTATGTGACAAGTTAAAATCTTAATTGCCTGGTCACGGTGGCTCACACCTGTAAGTCTCAGAACTTTGGGAGGCTGAGGTGGGCAGATCACTTGAGGTCAGGAGTTTGAGATCAGCCTGGCCAACATGGTAAAACTGCATCTCTACTAAAAATACAAAAATTAGCTAGGCGTGGTGGTGCACATCTGTAGTTCTGCCTAGTCAGGAGGCTGAGGCAGGAGAATTGCTTGAACCAGGGATGTGGAGGCTGCAGTGAGCCAAGATCACACCACTGCACTCCAGGCTAGGCAACAGAGTGATTCCATCTCAAAAAAAGAAAAAAATCTTAATTATTTTCCCACAGTTTTTTCTAGCAATATAAAAGTTAATCTGAATATTTCCATGGGAAAAAATAAACACATGCATATATATATACATACATCCACATATATATACATACACATGTATATGTGTATACATATACAGTCATCCCTCTGTATCCATGGGAGATTGGTTCCAAGGATATCAAAATCCACAGAAATCCACAGATGCTCAAGTTACTGACATAAAATAATGTAGTATTGCATATAATCTATGCACATCCCACTGTACACTTTAAATCATCTTTAGATTACTTATAATACCCAGTGCAATGTAAATACTATGTAAATAGTTGTTGTAGTGTATTGTTTAGGGAATAAGAACACAGGAAGTCTGTACATGTTCAGTACAGATGCTTTGTTTCCCCCTGAATATTTTCAATCCATACTTGGTTAGATCTAAAGATTAGAAACCCAGGGGTAAGAAGGGCTGACTGTATATATATTGTACACATGTCCAGGTATGAAGTTGGTGCAAAAGTTAATATTATTTACCCTATGAGACTTCCCAGTAGGCAGAAGGAATTCAACAAGTCCTACCCCACAGCAAGTCCTGGGCCCGTTCCTACTGTCCACTTGCTCTGGGGTACATTTTGGTCAGGAAGCCCGTTCAGGGTGCTGTATTCAGCCTTTCATTTCCATTCCTCCTCAAAAAACATCATAAAGACATCGGTTTTCAGAAGTGAGGTCCTAGTACTGCATCTGTTTATTTATATGCTTGCCATTTTCACAGAAGCAATATTAAGTAAGGCAGCATTGGAAAGAGAATGCAAATATGGCTACGCCACTTAGTTTTCCAAGCAGAGCTGCAAACTACACGCATCAAATTTATTTGACAATATGAAAAAACTATTGCCTCAATAGCTTATTCAGTAAAGTTGTGACTTTGTGTAAATAATGTGAAATCTATAAATATAATTACTTTGTTGGGTTAGCAGATCTTATTTGTGGGGTATTTGATCATGTCACAGAGAGGGATGATATAACATAAATATGTAAAATAGGTCCTATGTGTGTGTGTATATATATATATATATAAATGTTTAGATGGTTAAAGGAAAAAGGATACATATTATCCATTTGTTTTAGAAGAGAAAGTTTTATCAAGAGCACTACACTATCCATGAATAATTCCAGTGATTTATTTTTCTCAGTAATTTATTTCACCCAGAGAGAAGAGGGAAAGAGATACAAAAGCAATATGTCATGGGTTTGGACTAAGGTTTACATCTTCTTTTTCTCCCTCAAACCAGTGTTTTGGCCTTCTTGGAGTGAATGGAGCAGGAAAGACCACTATATTCAAGATGCTGACAGGAGACATAATTCCTTCAAGTGGAAACATTCTGATCAGAAATAAGACTGGGTATGAAAAGCTAATGCTTCCATGTACTGGGTACAATGTAATTTAATGAGAAAAATAATTGAAATGAACATTTATGTTATTTTGTGGTGATATTTTTCAATCCTTAGAGGAGAAAAAACTATTAAGGTGGGTGGAAATGTTTAAACGTTTAAGTGTGAATCTGATAGTGGAGTTATTTTATCCCTTTTATCAAAGTCACTGACCACCATGACCAAAATAGAGCTACCTTCCTGGCATTTGGGAACCAGGAGGGATGAATCTTTTGAAATTCATCTGTGTTTTTGATTCTCTCAATTCAGATCTCTGGGTCACGTTGATTCTCACAGCTCATTAGTTGGCTACTGTCCTCAGGAAGATGCCTTAGATGACCTGGTAACTGTGGAAGAACATTTGTATTTCTATGCCAGGGTACATGGAATTCCAGAAAAGGATATTAAAGAAGTGAGTACAAGTGTGAAAAACTAGTTAATTTGAAACCATTATTGTTTCTGCAGTCATCCCCCTTGCCCCACAATTCCCCACAAAACCAACTGGAAAACTATGTCATTTCCTTCTGGCAGTGGCAAAGGCAATGAGTCCCTCTTAGTTTGGTCTTCTGTATTACATATGCACCTATAAAGTTAGCTTTACAAACTCCTTGCCCCGTGTTTGTTCAGTTACCCTTTGAAGAACTATATCAAATAGAGGATCACACTTGCATTAGGCTCTGGGCTAAGCATTGGTTGGTGATGCCTGTACATCTTTTAGTGTTTGGATTAACACTGACACATAGCATTAATGGCAAAATGCCCAAGTAAAATAGATTAGTTTCCACTTTGGTTTCTGATCTGTGGCTTTATATCTCCCTGCAACTGTTTGCCATTTTAATGAGATGGCTAACCCTTAGGGCAGTTTCTTCTGCTTTTGCAATCCTGAGGACCTGTTGTTTAAGTTCAACTAGGATTTCATTATTTGCCAGGACTATTTAACTACAGAAATAACTACAAGAACTCATGCTTCCTAATGTGCTAAAGTTTTGATATTGGGTCAGTTTTAAATAGACTTAAAGCCTTTGTGACAACTCACCCCTCAGTAAGAAGAAAGAGGAAGCAGTGATAACAGTCGGTGTGAACCTTGCCTTGTGAATTCTGTTTTAGCTCTATTAAGCCTTACTAGAGAATCTTGTGGTCATGCAGCAGAAAGCTCAATCTGCAATTGTAAACACACGTACCTATTTGGTGGGGGAGGGAATCCTATCTGAAAATAAGCCTCTAAAGAAATCTCTTTAAACTATTAATCCTTAAGTGATTCTTTGAAAATAAAAATAAAATCTATGTTGAATTTAAGTGTTTTCATTTTTTCCAGATATATTCTCCATGATAAAATTTTCTTCCCATGACCATCTTTTTTCCATTTAGTGCTTCAAGGGTTTTGGCACAGGAAGGTCAACCTAGCTCCTCTTTTATTGCCCACAGATTGTTCATAAACTCCTTAGGAGACTTCACCTGATGCCCTTCAAGGACAGAGCTACCTCTATGTGCAGTTATGGCACAAAAAGAAAATTATCCACTGCCCTGGCCTTGATAGGGAAACCTTCCATTCTACTGCTGGTAAGAGAATCATTATTTAAAAAGAAGACTCCATAATTAGAACAACATATCTGACAGTGCATATTAACATTTCATCATCATCACTGCAGTCAACATTTATTGAGGTCTCACTATGTGTTAGCTATTATACAAAGCACTTTATGTGTACTATCTCAATGAAGGAATTTATATCAGTAAATAGTTACCATAACAATATGCCCTCAAAATGTTTTAACTGAAAGCAATGGCTTAGTGCGTTTCAGAGGAAACACTGGCATGGAAATGGTAAGTGAAACAAATTCAGGATACTCATATAAGTAAGTAAAGTTATGGGACATGGTAGAATTTGATTCCCACCTATAGAAGAAATCATCTCTCTCTATTAGGAACTCAGCAGGTGAACTCACATTTTCCAGCTTCTACTATGGAGGACAGGCACATTTTAGGACAATGTGTTGTGCTAAAATTTTATTTGCTTGTTACTTAAAAATATGAGTTGTCTAGCTTAGGATGTGATGGATATCATATTATTTCATCTGAACTGGGGGATGGGTAGGGTGGGGAAGAAATGCATTCCACATTTACATTTTTCTTAAGAGCTGGAAAATTTAATTGATCGCCTGGAAATATAAATTACATCTAGTAGTGATGTAATATTCTGCACCCAAGTCTAACTTTGTGGAAGAGTGTTTATTTCAGAGAAATACACTTGCCCTTATTTTAGAAAATCCCCATCATTCAGGGACTTCCAAACTCAAAGAGCCTTAACTATAAGGAATCATAATGCAGTTATAAGTCACCACATTATTTCAGGGATTAAGTCATAGAGTGGATCAAGTCATTTAAACTGCCAGATAGAATGATGCACAGCCCATCTTTCTATAATACCAAAAGCTTATAATGCATTATATCTCTGCCAATCAACGCTTATAATGGAATTGTATTGTGTAAATGTTCCTTAAATTGAACAAAACAATCATTAGGCACCTCTGTGAAATAACAGATGTAAAGTACTTTAAAATGTTAAAAGTTTTCTATTAACATTATGTATTAATGAACCAAACTGAAATATAGACTATGAAACATACCAAGTTTTCTTCTGTATGCATCTACTTAATATGCTGTCTTCTTCAAAAATAGGAGCAATGACAATGTATTCTTTGTTTTGCCAAATTAACACTGATTTCTTTATTTTTAAAAAATTATGTAACTACAATTTTAATTGACACATAATAATTACAGTGTGATATTTTGATTCCTATATACAATATGCAATGATCAAATCAGAGTAATTAGCTTATCTATCACCTGAAACATGTGTCCTATCCTTGTGTCGGGAACATTCAAAATCCTTTCTTCTAATTATTTGAAAATATACAATAAATTATTGTTAACTATAGTCAGCCTACAGTGCTACAGATCACTAAAACTTATTCCTCTTGTCTAGTTGTAATTTTGTATTCATTAACCAATCTCTATCCTCCTTTCCCGGCTACCCCTCTAGCCTCCAGCAATCACTATTCTGCTCTTTACTTCTTCCATATAATCCATTCCTTTCAAATTTAACACCTTTCTGTGAAAACAAGCCTCTAGTTATGTACATATTTTTGTTACAAGTATATTTTTAAATTTTTACCTAATCTTGACCTATAATTTGTTTTTTTAACCATCTGTCAAAATCTGTTATTGTGTTTAGATTATCCATTGCTACATTTTCTAATTTTATGTCTGAATGATTTTTCATAACATAATTTAATTTGAAAAATAATGTATATCTTTCTACTTGGCAATTTCTGCAAATCTTGTTTTTATTTCCCAAGGAGTGTTAAATTTCAATTAATAACAGAAAACTAAAAAGATACCTCAAACAAATTAACTGAAATATCAAATTATGTTCTTTCTGCTTCACATAGCATATTATCACTCATAGCCACAATTCTGCTATTAGAAGCAGAGTGGTAATCTTGTTAATATGGCTTATATATATGTGGCAAGGTAGAATTAAATGTAAAAACTCTGCTTTGCCAGTAATTGAAGTGGATTTTTTTTCCAAAGAAACGTAAGAGACAGAAGTAAAGTAACAGGATGTCAACTTCAGGGAGACACTTTTTAAAACAGATTGACAATTTTAAATGATTAATTTTGAGCTTTTCGACAGCAGCAGAAAGAAGCCTATTAAGTATAAAACAAGTTAGTCACGGGACCTCAAAAAGTGATCTCTGTTCTAGGGAAGTGAAACACAAGTGATTCATGTAAAGAACTTCATCAAAATTTAATTAATTTGATAAATTTTTCTTGTAACTTTCTATTAAGGATGAGCCGAGCTCTGGGATGGATCCGAAGTCGAAACGGCACCTCTGGAAGATCATTTCGGAAGAAGTACAGAACAAATGTTCCGTCATCCTCACGTCTCACAGGTAAACTGAGTGGAATCTTTAAAGTGAATCCACACAATCTTAGGATGACAGATGGGAAAAGGTAATCCTGTATAACATATATGTAGACGATGAATGCCCACAATTGTATCAAACTATTTTATGTTTATAGTCATAGAAGCAATTCAGGCAGGTTTCGTGGTGAGAATACAATTCCTGTGGTAGGACAGCGTCTAAGGTCTATGCAGTCTTTTTAACATCAAATTTCTCATGACTTACGGCCCTCTAAATTCATCTATGGCTCCCTATTGCCTGCCAAAGTTCAGAATCCTTAGGCTCAACATGTGAGGCCCTCTATTCTCTGGCCTCATCTTAAATTCTCAGTCTTTTCCCCTGCATACCCTCTTCTATCAGTCAATCTGAACGACTCCTGGTTCTGTATTCTTCCCATCTCCAGGCCCCTTCTCTGGCTGTGTTTTCTACTTGAAATAGTCTTTTTTTTTTTTTTTTTTTTAAGACAGAGTCTCCCTCTGTCACCCAGGCTGTAGTGCAGTGGCATAATATCCGCTCACTGCAATCTCTACCTCCCAGGTTTAAGCGATTCTCCTGCCTCAGCCTCCCACGTAGCTGGGACTACAGGTACTGACCACCATGCATGGATAATTTTTATATTTTTAGTAGAGGTGGGGTTTCACCATGTTGGCCAAGCTGGTCTCAAACTCCTGACCTCAAATGATCCACCCACCACAACCTTCCAAAGTGCTGGGATTACAGGCATGAGCCACCGTGCCCAGCCTGAAATGGTCTTTTCACAAAGTCTCTCCAAGTTCTAATCTTACCAGTCCTTCCAGACCAGCTCACATGCCTCTCCTCCATGAAGCGGACACTTCCAATCAGCTAAGTATAAGAGACATTAAATCATTTGATCTGTGCTTCTCTTATGAGGATGGTCTTGTCTTATAATTTATATTAAGTTTATGTTTGTATTATAATTGTCATATAGTAGGAAAAGTCTTCAATTTGCTTATTATCAAGAAACTTGTTTATATCGTAGCTTTGCCCCAGCACACTGGAGCCAATCATTTAATTTCCATTAACTGTTGTATGTGGTGGACAGGGTAATACCTAAAATTACCTCCAATTATAATAGACCATGAAATTAGAGCCTGTATAATCAAGTACAGGCTAACTAGTTATAAATCCAAAAATAGGAAGGCCACCAGAATATGGGGTGTGAAGCATAATGAAAAAAACTTAGTGTTATTTTGAAAACATTTCTGAGAAAGTGTAGGTCTCGAATCAAAGCTTGAAAGAAATATTAGGTTTGATGGAGGGGCCATTCCCGGTGAAAGAGAGATGGCCTTGAGTTTTAGAAGAAACAGTAATAAACCTTATCTGAAGACATTTAATTTATATTTTAAAAGATTGTTTTTTGTTCTCCTTTAAGAGAACTAAAAACTAAAAGAGAATCAAGAAACTAGGCCAGGCATGGTGGCTCATGCCTGTAATCCCAGCACCTTGGATGGCCAAGGCAGGAGGATTGCTTGACCCCAGGAGTTCAAGACTGGCCTGAGCAACATGGCAAGACCCCCATCTCTACAAAAAAAAATAAAAATTAAAATTAAAATTAAAATATTAGCCAGATGTAGTGGTGCACGTCTGTTGTCCCAGCTACTCAGGAGGCTGAAACAGGAGGATCATTGGAGCAAAGGAAGTCAAGGCTATAGTGAGCCATGTTGAAGCTACTGCACTCTAGCCTGGGCAAGAGTAAGACTCTATCTCAAAAAATAAAGAAAAGAAAGCAACTAAAATAGTATTTCCAAGTGCCATAATGAAACAATTATGTTTATGCTCATGAACTTCAACCCAAGTTTTCTGTGCCCTGAATATAACCCTTCTCTGTCTTTTAGCATGGAAGAATGTGAAGCCCTCTGTACCAGGCTTGCCATTATGGTGAATGGAAGGTTCCAATGTATTGGATCTTTGCAGCACATAAAGAGCAGGTGACGAACAAATGCCATTGTTTAACAGATGGTAGTAGGTCATTAATCTAATGGTGCTCTACTCAGGTTCAAGGATTATCTCAGCACCCTGAGTAGTAAAACTACAATGGACAAGCCAATCTTTGGAAGCTAGTCATTGACTCACCTTAAATTTAAATTATTTTATTGGTGATTTGATGAATTTTTACTTAAATATTTTAGTTAACTCAAAAATTTATTTAATGCATAAGTTTAACTCATAAATGTATTTTAGTTAACTCATAAATTTAGAAGGCCAAAGCTAAAAAAATAAGTAATAAATAATTCACAACCAAAATACTCTCAGTTCTAGTATTTACCCAATAATAAATTAGATCTTGACAACTAAATGAAGGCATAGATTATATCTAGCGTATTCATTTGCCATCTGCACAGGCTTTCAGTAAGCTACTTAACATTCGTACCACATTCAAAACCTTTTAATCAAGAATACATTGTAGAAATGAGCATAAATATCATATTACTATCAGATTTAAATTGATAGTTGATAACACCAGAGTGTACATGCATTTATACATATCCGTGTTAATCTCCAAACTTCAGAATATTTTATACTTTTCTCTGTAACAAGTTGACTTTCTTGCAAGATAGTATTGACCAAAACAAGGAAAAAAGGAATGAAAGAGGCATTATGTTGCTCTTACAGTCTGTTGTGACTTCTTTACAAACTCTATTCTTGGTGCAAACAGTTAGCTAACACATTGATTTAATAGTTATTTTTAAAACCCAATAACTCTAATTTTTACTGTTGACACCAAATCTCCAGTGGCCTGCTTCTCAAGACCTTGCTTACTTTAAACTAAAAAGTATCTAACTGCAGAAATTGACATCCGTTGCCAATTCATGAATGTCATAGAAAGCCAAGATTTTATGTTTTCTTTTTAACACAATTTTTGCCCAAAGACTCTGATTTTATATAGAGATAGAAAAAAATAAAAAATCATAGCAGTGCACTATTTCCAGTTTGCAACATGCCCTGAACTTTTATGGCAAAATGACAGTCTTTATATAAAGAAAGGGGGCTGTAATGGTTGGCTTGGGTCCTGTTTCATTATCTAGAATTTCAGGGGAGCTATTTCAGCAAAATGTAACTCATATCATATTTCGCACTTTTTCTTTCTAGGTTTGGACGAGGATTTACTGTCAAGGTTCACTTGAAGAATACCAAAGTGAGCATGGAGACCCTCACGAAGTTCATGCAGCTGCACTTTCCAAAAACATATTTAAAAGTAAGTGATTGATGGCTGGGTACAGTGGCTTATGCCTGTAATCCCAGCACTTTGGGAGGCCATGGGGGCGATCACTTCAGGTCAGGAGTTCGAGACCAGCTTGGCCAACGTGGTGAAACCCCATCTCTACAAAAAATACAAATTAGCTGGGCATGATGGCACATGCCTGTAATCCCAGCTACTCAGGAGGCTGAGGCAGGAGTATTGCTTGAACCAGAGAGGCAGAGGTTGCAGTGAGCTGAGATCATGCCACTGTACTCTAGCCTGGGTAACAGAGTGAGGCTCTGCCTCAAAAAAGAAAAAAAAACCAACAATGTAAGTGATTGTCTTGCCTTTTGATCTTGACTAATTTTAATAGTAATAATCTAATATCATAGCAATGTTTGCGATTTCCAAGTGATTACAACTTTACTATTAATCTTAATATATTTATTAGTTCAAGATGTGTACGATATGCCAAAGCATACTTAGTATGAAAAAATAGTATCTTCAATTAATTATATATTTTTGTAGCTATTTAAAGTTAACATAGTCCTTTCACACACATGTATTTTTATTTCTTCTTCACAAAGGATTTATGATCATATTGTATTAGTTTACAAGTTATATACCGTACTAGTCTACTCATTATATACATTAGGGAACTGAGGTATGACAGGTATTATATGACCAAGGGCATTTCTTCCTAGGGAAAAAAAAAACAAAATACAGAATTCCAGAATGATGATCTTCTTTGCCCCCCTCATTTGAAAGATAAGCCCACAAAAGTTGGAGCAGGACTGAGTAGAAATCAAGTTCTGGACTAGATGAAATATTGTATAATTGATTTCATCTCTCATATGCATAGGCGTGGGACTGACGCACATGGATATATGTATAGATACCTAACATAGCACATAATTAAAATAAATGTACTTGACTGGAAAAGTTATCATTATCACATCTTTGATATACAGGCAATTTGTAGAAGATGATGATGGCAAATGATTGTTTTTGAAAGGAAACTAGATGTGAAAGGAAATCAGATATGGAATGATAAAAATAAATTGGAAAGTCTAGGGCTGAGGCCCAGTTGTGCCCATGTGATTCCCAGCAAGACATTTAAAGTCTCTGAGCCTCATTTTTCTCATTTGTAAATAGGAATACAGGAGTGTCCCTGTATCCATGAGTGTTACATTCCAAGACTTCCAGTGGATGTCTGAAACTATAGATAGTACGAAATCTGGTACACACTATGTTTTTTCTTATATAGAAACAGGCAGGTAGCTTCTACAACATAGATACGCTGGACAAAGGAATAATTCACGTGCCAAATGGAGTAGTGCAAAATTAGATCACACTACTCAGAAAGGCATGCAATTTAAAACTTATGAATTATTTTTGTGTTTTTCCATTTAATAATTTTGAAACTTGGTTGATAACAGGTAACTGAAATAAGGGAGTACTACTATAATAACATTTACTTCACAAAACTGATGTGAGAAATAAATGATAAAGTATACGCAAAGACACTCCATAAATTATAAGACACAATGTTAATTTGAAGTGATTTTAGAGAAAATAAACTGCATTTTAAAAAGAATTATTTTATCTTCATAAAACCTCTGCCTTAAAAAGAATTTTTTTAAGACACAGGGTCTTGCTATGTTGCCCAGGCTAGAGTGCATGATCATAGCTCACTGCAGCCTTGAATTCCTGGGCTCAAGGAATCCTTTCGCCTCTGCCTCTGCAGAACTAAGCATATAGGCATGTGCCACCATGCTCCACTAAGTTTTGTATTTTTTGTAGAGACAGAATCTCACTGTGTTGCCTAGACTGGTCTTGAACTCCTGGCCTCAAGCAATCTTTCTGCCTTGGCCTCCCAAAGCACTGGGATTACAGGTGTGACTCACCGCACTTGGCCTAGTTTTCACAATTCTTATCAAAGCTTATTTTCTATGATCTAAATTTAAATCAAATTTAAAAGTAAAATGACATCTTTCTTGCAAAAATTGTATTGGTAGTAACGCTTTTTCTTTTAGTGGATTTCTCTGTTGAAATCTGTGTTGTTTCACTGAGTGATGAAATTACATTCTCCCTGGTCTGTTCCTCATGGGACCAGGGCTATACAAGGCAAATGCAGCGATAATAAAAAGTCTGATTTGTCCCTAAGCAGACCACTCTTTACAAATCTGTGGTGGTTTCTAGATGTCTAGAAAGAAAATAGCCAAAACAGCAGTCTGAGAGCAAAGGTAGGCAAGATGGCCTGATTGTAGTAACAGATATAATGCAACTACATGTGGATGGGAGATGCTAAGCAATGCACAAAGGAGGAGGAGAAGGGTCCTAAATCCAGACTGCCCATGTGATTCCCAGCAAGACTTTCCCATCAAGACTGAAATACATGGTCTTGATCTGATTCATTGGGGTCACAGAGGTAGATTCTGGAATAAGAAAATGTCCTGATCCCACTCGTATTAGCCAAGATTATCCCAGCTGCTTCGTGCCAGGAAGTAAGTGTACACAGAGTTTCTTGGCTTCTGAAGAGGCTGTTGCGGTAACTAAGATGTGGAGTAATAAGCATCAAGTTAATAATATTGGTGGTGCAAATAGAGAGGAAAGGTTACATTTGAGAGGTATTTTAAAGGAAAAATAAATAAGATCTAGTAACTGATTAAATATCCCAAAAAGCAAATTGTTAAAGATACCCCAAGGCAATAAAAATGGTTTATACTAAGTAGATGGTGATGCTAGTGACCAAAATACTGAAATTGAAAAGAATTTTAGGGTGAATTGGGAAAAAAATGAGCTGTCATTTGAAGGCGGTTCAATGCTTTTGAAGTCTACTGTCTTTAGCCAATATAAATGGAACTGCTAATTTTTACCCTTTTAGAACAATTGTAACACAAAAATGAAATGTCTTAAAATTGAGCACTGAGAAGGGGTATGTGAGATGAGCATAATGTGACATGTGAAATACCATTCCACAGATTCTTTCCCAAGCAAGATTATAATGACTTTATAACGTCACATGAATAAATGCTTTGGAGTTGTCATTAACTTTTAAATTTGTTTTCTCTTTGACATTCACAAAACTTTCCTCTCATCTTTGCAAGCTCTTAGTTTCACTATATACTGTAGCATCATTTTCAGTGGAATAAATTCAATATTTTCCTGAACTCCTGGTACAGTTATGTCTAGCCATGTCAATATTACCAGACATTGCAAACTAAATTTTTTTCCTTTGGTTCCCATAGGATCAGCACCTCAGCATGCTCGAGTATCATGTACCAGTCACGGCAGGAGGAGTCGCAAATATTTTTGATCTGCTAGAAACCAACAAGACTGCTTTAAATATTACAAATTTCTTAGTGAGTCAGACTACTCTGGAAGAGGTAAGATATATACATACCATAATCAATGTGCACAATGTCACATATTAATATTATGATGCATTCTGGTTATTTCTTTTTAATAACATTCAATTTGTTTTTAATTGAATTAATATCTAATCTTGCACCTGAAAAACTTAGCAAAGAGCCTAATTTTCAACTTAATTTGGGGATATTTTAAAAAAGATGTGAAAGATTAACTTTTCCATTTGATAAGACATCTATATCTATAAAGTTAATTATATGTATACATAAAGTAAAAAGATAAAACCAAAACCCCACTATTTTCACATACATAACAAACAGCTGTTAACACTTTCCTTCCTTCTTCCATGGTAGGGTTCATAAAGAACATTTCTATTGATTGGCTTCCTGGATTAGAGTTGGATAGGGTAATTAGAATTTGGTGCCAGACCTTTAGATCTGTTAAATTCAGGCAATTAAAGTGGTAAATGTAGAATCCTTCCCATTCACTTACATCATCTGTCTTAATTACATTTGCATTCAATAACTAGAGACTTATTAGGTCATCCTTTATCACCTTTGTACTGTCTTAATTTTGCACAGCTCAACCAACATGACATATAGTAAGTTGGATTATATCTGTCATTGGACTGGGTCTGAAAATAAGGCTGTTAGGGGTCAGTATATGGTGCTGCATTTGATGCACAACTTTCCTTGTGGAACTTTAGGCATTTTAATGGGGGGTTTAGACAATCATGACTTTGCCGAAAATGTAGACTTAGTCTTTGACTTATGACCAACAACCAGCACCGTGGCAAAAAATAGACTCTTGATAGATATTGGATGAAACTATGACTAATAGTTTTAAAGACTTTAAACAAAGTGAAAAGATCTGCCTGTTAAGTAATTGGCTTACTGAAATTTTATCTTAGTGCATTAACTCTTGAAACTAGTGAAATTTCTCTCAACATTTCTACATAATCATTCAATAAGGGCATAGGACTGGGCTCCCTGTTTATCATAGGAGCCATATCTGTCTCATAGAGATGTCAATGTAGATCATATGAATGCAGAAATGTGGCTATAGAAACAGTCAACTATGGCTTCAGATTGACATGATTATAAATAAAGTCACAGTCATAAATATGGTCATAGACATAGGTGCTGTTTTCAAATTCCAGGTGATTTGATTTTCTGAAAGGACTCCTAGTGCAAGCGTGTATATATGTGTAGGCAGGCCCCTATAGACTCTAGTTTTATAAAGCTAGGATTTGGATTTTATAAGGTCCTGCCCACACAGATATATACAGGCTTGAACTAGGAGAGAGGAGAGAGAGGGGAGAGAGTAGATGGGAGAGACAGAGAGAGAGTAAAGAGTCGGGGGGGGGGGAGAGGGAAGGAGGGAAGGGAATAATTCATTATTAACTTCATTTCTTCCTTTGGCTTAGCAGGCACTAATGACTTTATTTTCCCTGAAAAATCAGGTTTTCATCAACTTTGCCAAAGACCAAAAGTCCTATGAAACTGCTGATACCAGCAGCCAAGGTTCCACTCTAAGTGTTGACTCACAAGATGACCAGATGGAGTCTTAACACTTCCAGCAAATAATAACCTCAGCATATGACCAATGGCTTCATTTTGAAGAAAAGCCACAGAAGATACACTTCCACAAGATATCTTCATTTTAAAGTATTATAATGTATGGAAAGTTACAATTGTGTAAGACTAACAATTATAAAAGGAAATGTTTCCTTCTAAGGTCAGTGAGTGTTGTTGCTACTGAAACGAATTCTTGTATACTCAACACTGTGAGCATGCTAATGTATATGCTGGTGATTCTTATGCAAAGCTGAAGCCACCTCAAGATGACTATCTTAATTTATTACTTTCAATAAAAAGACAGCTTAAAAGGCATGGATATTAGTAGTTGAAAAATAAGAGGAGTGGAGAAGAAAAGTCAGGTGGTTTCTGGCAGGTACCACCCGGCAAACAAACAAAATAATTTATTGCCAGAAACTACCAGAATGAACATCATCATGAATACATGACTCTGCTGTGATGTGTAAACTGCTAAGGGCCAAATGAACATTTGCAGAGCAGTGGGCACAATGTTTACAATGTATGCGTATGTCACTTTCAGCACCTGTGAATGTGTGGGGACATACTGAACCCGAAAAAGTGTCAAGGATGCAACAGAGAGGGCAGTTTACCCTGGTGGTAAACTGCCATGCCTTGCCAATAGTAAGCTGCAGGGTGGAGCAAGAAGTCACTTGCTCTGTGGGGGGGAGGAGGGGAGAATGGGTGTGTCAGCTGGGTAGCTACAAACCCTGAAAAGAGAATCCATGTACTGCTGGCAGACAATATTTTTTAAAAGCTCTTTCAGAAACCCTCGTATTTTGGGTTTCTCCTCAGGAAACATTCCTGTGGAGGGAAAATGAAGATAATTTTCAGCTTAATTATCTGGCTGACCCAGAATCGTGTGTATGGCTATAGGATAGACTTCTTTTTTTTTCTTTTTTTTTGATGCAGACAGAGACTCACTCTGTCGCCCAGGCTGGAGTGGCACCATCTTGGCTCACTGCAACCTCCGCCTCCAGGGTTCAAGCGATTCTTCAGCCTCAGCCTCTTGAGTAGCTGGGAATACAGGCACGCACCACCACACCCAGCTAATTTTTGTATTTTTAGTAGAGACGGGGTTTCACCATGTTGGCCAGGCTGGTCTCGATCTCCTGACCTCGTGATCTTCCCGCCTGAGCCTCCCAAAGTGCTGGGATTACAGGTGTGAGCCACAGTACCTGGCCTAGGATAGACTGCTTAATAATGTCAGTGGCATGGCCCTGGGGAAAGGTGCTTTATGTACCGTGTGGGTTTGTGTATGTGTGTGTGTGTGTGTGTGTGTGCGCGCGCGTGCGCGCGTGTGCACACACGCGCACATGTGGGTGTATGTGTGGGTGTGTGTCTATACAATGTCAGCTTTGGCATGACTGTTTCGAAAACCAATAAACTCAAAGTTTAGAAAAACTCATTCATGTTGTTATTTCATTTGTTAGGGAAGACAAAGGAACCTAAAAATGAGGGTCATGTGGCCCACAAAGTTTCACTTGATCTGGCCCCTGTTGGCCTCTCTACCCTCATCCCCATCTTTCTCTTTGGCCCTTTGGAATCTGGCCATGCTGCCACTTCCCAGTTTTTCCAGTGCTCCACAGTCCTTCCCATCTCCAGACCTTTGCACAGGCTGTTCTGCTGGGAATGCTCTTCCTCCCACACTTTTCACCTGGCTAACAGTCTTCAGAAATGTCATACTTTCTCAGAGAAGCCAGACTGCCCGGCTTTCTCATTTTAAATCCAGTCCACTGTTCTAATAATACTATATACTTTGTTGTTCCTCCCAACCTCCTACTTTTCTGTCAGAGCATGCATCATCATTTGTAATAAATCCAGACTAACTAACTATATATACATATGTATATTGACAGATGGCAACACAATTTCTTTCAGGATGGAAAATGTCTTTGCTGAATATAATATGTAGATACGCCTTTTGGAGTAGAAGGTATAAGTCTGAGAGCATGGGTATCTCCAGGAGCCCAACTGACAAAATAGATAGCCAAGCTCCGTGAAAGCATAAAAGGAATTTGTTTGCTGTTCGTTGTCTTTGTTGTGGTTGGCTGGTTGTTTGCTTGTTTCTGAGCAATGGTAGGAAAGGAAGAAAAAGAAAAGGAGAGAAGGAGTTAATTTTAGTAACTCCAGATGGATTAAAGACTTAAATATAAGACCTAACACCATAAAAACCCTAGAAGAAAACCTAAGCAAAACCATTCAGGACATAGGCATAGGCAAGGACTTCATGACTAAAACACCAAAACATTGGCAACAAAAGCCAAAATAGACAAATGGGATCTAATTAAACTCCAGAGCTTCTGTACAGCAAAAGAAACAATCATTAGAGTGAACTGGCAACCAACAGAGTGGGAAAAAATTTTTGCAATCTACCCATCTGACAAAGGGCTAATATCCAAAATCTACAAAGAACTAAAACAGATTTACAAGAAAAAAATAAACAAACCCATTCAAAAGTGGGTAAAGGATATGAACAGACACTTTTCAAAAGAAGACATATATGAGGCCAACAAACATATGAAAAAATGCTCATCATCACTGGTCATTAGAGAAATGCAAATCAAAACCACAGTGAGATACCATCTCACGCCAGTTAGAATGGTGATCATTAAAAAATGTGGAGATAATAGATGCTGGAGAGGATGTGGAGAAATAGGAACACTTTTACACTGTTGGTGGGAGTGTAAATTAGTTCAACCATTGTGGAAGACAGTGTGGTGATTCCTCAAGGACCTAGAAATAGAAATTCCATTTGACCCAGCAATCCCATTACTGGGTATATATCCAAAGGATTATAAATCATTCTATTATAAGGACACATGCACACGAATGTTCATTGAAGCACTGTTTACAATAGCAAAGACTTGGAACCAACCCAAATGCCCATCGATGATAGACTGGACAGGGAAGATGTGGCACATATACACTATGGAATATACTATGCAGCCATAAAAAATGATGAGTTCAGGCCGGGCACGGTGGCTCAAGCCTGTAATGCCAGCACTTTGGGAGGCCGAGGCGGGTAGATCACGAGATCAAGAGATCGAGACCATCCTGGTCAACATGGTGAAACCCCATCTCTACTAAAAATACAAAAAATTAGCTGGGCATGGTGGTGCGTGCCTGTAATCCCAACTACTCAGGAGGCTGAGGCAGGAGAATTGCCTGAACCCAGGAGGCGGAGGTTGCGTTGAGCCGAGATCTCGCCATTGCACTCCAGCCTGGGTAACATGAGTGAAACTCCATCTCAAAAAAAAAAAAATGATGAGTTCGTGTCCTTTGTAGGGACATGGATGAACCTGGAAACCACCATTCTCAGCAAACTGACACAAGAACAGAAAATCAAACACCACATGTACTCACTCATAGGGATTGTTGAACAATGAGAACACATGGACATAGGGAAGGGAACGTCACACACTGAGGTCTGTGGAGAGGAACCAGGGAAGGGACAGTGGGGATGGGGAGTCGGGGAGATATAACATGGGGAGAAATGCCAGATATAGGTGATAGGGAGGAAGGCAGCAAACCACATTGCCATGTATGTACCTATGCAACAATCCTGCATGTTCTTCACATGTACCCCAAAACCTAAAATGCAATAAAATATTTAATAGAAAAAAAAGAAAAGGAAAGGAGAGAAGGGACACAGAGAAAGGTGGAACCAGTGAGATGGCAGAAAGCTAAGTGCTTTGAAACAGATGGAAGCCCAGTAAGAAAGAGAAGTGGTTGAATGATGTTTAACATTGTGAGTACTCAAGTCCTTTTTGCATATTCACTCACTGTGCAGCCGTGCTGTGCACGGTCCTTATTACCGTCCACTGTATCTTCACTGCAGTCAGACGCACTTACAAATGCTTCTTTATGTGACAGAGTGTCTTGTGGAGATTGGGATGAAGATATGTTCACTCCTTTTTTGAAAGAGGTGCAGTGCAGTGACAGCTTCATCCCAGAAGCTGTCAGACCATGAGACGGAGATGCCAGGACATGTGTGGAGCAGAGCTTCTGACCATAGGACATGTATCAGGGACTCCAGCCAATCTTATCTACCTTCTCAGTGGGCAGGGAAGCCCCTGCTGGGTTCTGGACAATGATAGTAGCACCATTATTTGAGTGATTAGTATTTCTCTCCCTCACTAGACTTGAAACTCTGTGAGGACAGATATCTATTTTGATCTTCCTGGCTCTCCAACTGGTACCTATATACACAATAAATATTCATGGCACTCAATAAATATTTGTTAGTTAAATGAATAAATAAGGAGAAACAAAAGAGAGGCTGGCATGGTTGATATGAAAACCAAGCAATCTGATGCTGTTTAAATTTCTGAAATACGGTGAGGTTTCCCATAACGTACTTTATTCTAGGAGAATAAAAGACAAAGATGATGCATGGTCCTATATTACAGATATTACAGTGAATCTTTTTTTATTTTAATTTTTTTTTGAGATGGATTTTGCACTGTTGCCCAGGCTGGAGTACAATGGCAGGATCTCGGCTCACTGCAACCTCCACCTCCTGGGTTCAAGTGATTCTCCTGCCTCAGCCTCCCAAGTAGCTGGGATTATAAGTGCCCACCACTACACCTGACTAATTTTTTGTATTTTTAGTAGAGACAGGGTTTCACTATGTTCGCCAGGTTGGTCTTGAACTCCTGACCTCAAGATCCATCCGCCTCAGCCTCCCAAAGTGCTGGGATTACAGGTATGAGCCACCGTGCCCAGCCTTACTGCAATGGAAGGATTTTATTATCTTCTTTAGAATTAGAATGCTAATGTTTTGTTTTTGTAAATTTTTGCACATTTATTTCTTCTTTCTCTTTTTTTTCTGTTAGGATATAATATTTAATAGTTTCAGGCTGGGCATGGTGGCTCACACCTGTAATCCCAGCACTTTGGGAGGCGAAGGCAAGTGGAACACGAGGTCTGCAGATCGAGACCATCCTGGCCAACATCGTGAAACCCCGTCTCTAATAAAATACAAAAAATTAGTTGGGCATGGTGGTATGCACCTGTAGTCCCAGGTACTTGGGAGGCTGAGGCAGGGGAATCACTTGAACCCAGGGGGTAGAGGTTGCCGTGAGCTGAGATTGAGCCACTGCACTCCAGCCTGGCAAGAGTGAGACTCTGTCTCAAAAAAAAAAAAGAGTTTACGGCACATTTTTATATGTAATAAAGGAACATATACGAACAAATATTTGATCCCATATATCCCTTTGGGCTTCTTCTCTACAGTAGAGGAAATATTTAGAGAATTCCCATTTCCCAGAACACTACCTCCACTCTACCACTCTAGATAATACCTACAGAATCTGCTTTTTTTTTTTTTTTTCCTTTCTTTTAAACAAGGTGTTACGCAGGCTGGAGGGCAGTGGAGCGATCACAGCTCATTGCAGCCTCAATCACCCAGGCTTAAGTGATCCTCCCACCTCATCCTCCTGAGTAGCTAGGACTACAGGTGTGTACCTCCAAGGCTGGCTAATTATTTTTTAGTTTTGATAGAGATGCAGTGGTTGAATCCTCCATTGCTTGAACTGAGGAAGGTGGGTAGGAGCTCCCACGCCTGGCCCACAATCTACTTTCTTAATGTAAGTTACCTGAAATACCTCTGAGGATAGTGGCAATTTTCACTTCATCCATAAAACCCAAATTTCATAATATTAATACAGTAGGTATACAATGATAAGAATGGAAAAATGATAACTGGGTAGAGTGGCTCATACCTGCAATCCCAATGCTTTGGGAGGCTGCAGTGGGTGGATCGCCTGAGTCCAGGAGTTTGACACCAGCCTGGGCAACATGCCAAAATCCTCAACAACAACAACAAAAACACAATTAGCTGAGAATTGTGGTACATGTCTGTAGTCCCAGCTTCTCAAGAGGTTGCAGTGGGAAGATCACCTGAGCCCAGGAGGTTGAGACTGCACTGAGCCTTGATCATGCCACTGCACTCCAGCCTGGATGACAGAGTGAGACCCTATCTCAAAAAAATTGAAAGAAAAATGATCTGTACAGCCCTTCTGCAAATATGCTGTTTTCCATACAGATCTACTTTTAGACAAACAGCAAACGCTGACCTAGGTAAAGAAGGGAATGACGAACTAGACTTCCATCCTCTTACCTTAACCTGACCTCAGAAGTCTGCCTGTCTCATTAATGTAAGCTTCTCAACACAAGAAGACAACAAGCTACAAGGAAATGAGTATTATTTCCTTTAACATCATTTGTTACAAGGTTAATCTTATCACTCCCTTGCTTAAAAATCCAGATTGGTTTTCCATAATCTGCAGGATAAAATACAAATTCCTTAACTGATCTTCAAAGTATTTAATAATCTGGCTCCAACACTTCAATCTCTCTTCCTCATGTAGTTTATGCTCTTACTATAATAAATTTCTCGCTATTTCCTATTTATGTCTGAGACTCCCTCAGTTCTGTGCAACTTTGTTCACACTGCTCTTTTCTCTTGGAAGACCTCTTCTTGCTCCCTACTCAGCTTTTATCCAGAATCTCCTGTTCATCTTCATTACCCTTCTCTTAGGCCTTCTCTTTACGGAAGATTTCCAAGAGAGGCTCAGGCAGAGTTAATTGTTCTATCCTTTGTTACAAAAGCATTTTTATGCATGCCTCTGCAGAAGTATTTTCATCTCACTTTATAAACTATCTCTGTACATATCTCTTTCTTCCCTGATTCTAAGTTCCTTAAACACAGTGATCTATTTTTCTTCATTATTGTATCTCCCATATGTGGCAAAATATCAACATACTGTTGTTGCTCAATAAATTTTCGAAGAACCAAGAGGTCTATTTCAACTTAGAAATGCTTTTAGGATTTTTGCTTTAACTTTTTTGTAATCATGTTTGTTTCAGTTTTAAAGTTAATTGCTGGGGGAGAATGTGCAGATGACCAACACTTTAAGTTAAAATGTCGATTCTGCATAAAGTGCATTTCATTAAAATGCCAATTATTAGACACACAATTATTTTAGTAACACTACTGCCTATTATGGCATATGCCCAAGGATACTGAAAATAAAAATGCTATTTAAATCAAATATTTTCACTAAGATAGAGTTAATCACTCTCATTGTGCAAGTGAAAAAACTAGGTACGAAAGTTTGTAGTTAGGCTGGCTGCATGTGGTGTCTCATGCTTGTAATCCCTGCACTTTGGGAGGCCGAGGCAGGCGAATCCCTTGAAGCCAGAAGTTCAAGACCAGCCTGAGTACATAGCAAGACCCTGTCACTACGTAAAATTTTAAAATTGGCTGGGTATTGGCTGGGCATGGTGGCTCACACCTGTAATCCCAGCACTTTGGGAGGCCAAGGTGAGCAGATCATGAGGTCAAGAGATCGAGACCATCCTGGCCAACGTGGTGAAACCCCATCTTCACTAAAAATACAAAAATTAGGTGGGTGTGGTGGTGCATGCCGGTAGACCCAGCTAATTGGGAGGCGAAGGAAGGAGAATCACTTGAACCCGGGAGGCAGAGGTTGCAGCGAGCCGAGATGGCGCCACTGCACTCCACCCTGGCGACAGAGCAAGACTCCATCTCAAAAAAAAAAAAAAAAAAAATTAGCTGGCTACAGTGGTGTGCATCTGTAGTCCTAGCTTCTTGGGAGGATCAGGTGGGAAGATTGGTTGAGCCTTAAGGTCAAGGCTTCAGTATGCCATGACTGCACCAATTCACTCCAGCCTGCACAACAGAGTGAGACCTGTCTCAAAAAAGAAAAGAAAAAGGAAAAGAAACAGTTATAATTAAAATAGCAGAACCTACCTGCCACTTACTTTTAATTTTTTTTTTTTTTGCAACTCATAATTTTTTATCCGTAAGGCACAAGTCAAATTTGTCACATTTCTTATTAGTGTCTTTTTATTAATGTGGAAACTGAAGGTTGGAAAAAGGCAACTATCTGTCCCAGAATCATAGAGTCAAAGTATCAATTCGACGCCACAGACTGTATTCTGACATAGACTCCTCCCTCACAAAAAGAAAAGACTTGACTATGTTAACTTACATACTTAAAATCCATTCACAATTGAGTGATGAGCTGTATTTATGTCTGTGCTGATGTGGCAAGAGAATCACTGGTCCTGTAGGCCCAAAAAACTGCTCCCTTGACTACTGCAGCTATCTCTAGTACCATTTCTAGCACAAACAAGACGACTCTATCCCTGTCCATCTTCTTCCCCTAGAAATCCTTAGGAATGATCCTCTTCTTTCACCTTCCCACCTCTTGCCCTCACCCCCACACTGAAATATCTCACAGAGAAAACCAACAATGTCATTAGATATGCAAAGATTTACTAATAGTTTCCATTTATTTTAACTCGAAAGAGTTGTGGTTTGTACTTACTGTGATTTTGTTGTTGTTCTCAATATAATTTTGTTACTCAGTTTGATTTCTTTTCTCAGCTTATGGCTATTTTCATTTTTTATTGCATTCAAATGGGAGCTGTAATTCCCATTGTAAGGAAGACCACGCTGTGAAATGGTCTATGCCCCAAACAGGTTATACCCAAAATGGCTCCTTCGGCACCTCAAAACAGATTTTTAGTTCTTATTGCCTGGGATCCTCTGAAAGTTTCTAGTGGAAGAGGGAAATCCTTCAATTAACTTGCTGCTCTTAGCAGCTCAACAGAATTGCAAACCAAATTCGTCTCAAAGACAAAAGCTTCACTAATCAGCCCCAAAGAAATATTTAGTTATTATCAGAGAAGTTTTACTTAAAGCAGCAGTCTAGTCACTAAATGAATTTATTTATTAAATAATTTATAAATAATTTATTAAATGATTTGAGCTAAAAAGCTGTAGGCAAGATGCTCCAATCAAAGCATGTATCATTTAAAAATGAAATAAATGCAAACCAGCTATAACTCCAGAAAAATCCTGAAACATTCTCTCAGATTCTTTGGTGAAATGTATAAGCATATATTAATTAAGCTAGGAAATTTTCTTTTTATACTAATCTGTTTAAAAAATTTATCTAAGATACATTTAAAAAAAAAGAAAACTACAAGTCAATACCCCTAATTTAAAATGATGAAAAAAATACTAAAAACAAAAAAAAAATACTGGCAAACTGTTAAAAGAAAAACTTCAGCCAAATTAAATTTAAAGGAGTTTAACTGAACAATGAACAATTCGTGAATCAGGCAGCCCCAAGAATCACAGCAGAATGAGAGAGACTCCGGGGTGCCTCAGGGTCAGAACAAATTTATAGACAAAAAAAGTAGTGATGCACAGAAATTAGAAGTGAGATTCAGAAAGAGCTGGATTGGTTACAGCTCCATGTTTGCCTTATTTGAACACAGTTTGAACACTCGGCAGTGTGTGAGTGGTTGAAGTATGGCTGCAGGAATTGGCCAAGACTCAGTGATTATTACAGGAGCATACTCCTAAGTTAGGTTTTCAATCTTATCTACCTATTAGGTTGCAGTTTATCCACAAGGACTCAAATATAGAAGTATGGAGTCCTTCTCAGGCCATATTTAGTTTGCTCTAACAAAACCAAATTCAACAACACATTAAAAACATCATTCATCATAACCAAGTGGGATTTACCTCAGGGATGCAAGGATGGTTTAACATATGCAAATCAATCAATGTGATACATCATGTCAATAGAATGAAGTTCAAATACCATATGATAATTTCTACTGATGCTAAAAGGCATCTGATAAACCTCAATATCTCTTCATGATAAAACAACCCTCAAAAAACTGGGCATAGAAGGAACACATCTCAACACAATAAAAGTAATATAGGACAGACCCATAGCCAGTATCATACTGAATACGGGAAAACTGAAAACTTTTCCTCTAAGATCTGGAACAAGCAAGGATGCCCACTGTCACCACTGTTATTCAACAGAGTGGAAGTCTTAGCTAGAGCAATCAGACAAGAGAAAGGGATAAAAGTCAAGCAAATTGGAAAGAAGTCAAATTATTCTTGTTTGCAGATGATATTATCTTTTATTTGGAAAAAAAAAAAAACTAAAGGCACCATAAAAAAAGAACTGCTAGAACTGATAAATTCAGTAAAGTTCCAGGATACACAAACAACAAACAAAAATCAGTAGCATTTCCACACGCCTGTAGCAGACAATAGAGGAAAAAATCAAGAAAATAATTCCATTTGTAATAGCTATAAATAAAAGAAGCTACCTAGGAATTAACTTTAATCAAAGAAGTGAAAGATCTTTACAGTGAAAACTATAAAACACTGATGAAGGAAATTGAAGAGAGCACAAAAAATTGGAAAGGTATTCCATATTTATGGATTGGAAGAATCAATACTGTTAAAATGTTCATACTATCCAAAGCAATCTACAGATTCAATGCAGTTGATATCAAAATACCAATGATATCCTCACAGAAATATAAAAAGTAATCCTTAAATTTCTCTGGAACCACAAAAGTTCCAGAATACCCAAAGCTATCTGAGCAAAAAGAACAAACCAGAAGGAATCGCATTACCTGACTTCAAGTTTCACTACAGAGCTATAGTAACCAAAACAGCATGGTACAGGCAAAAAAAAAAGACACAGATCAATGGAACAGAATAAAGAGCTCAGAAATAAATTCATACATCTACGGTGAACTCACTTTCAACAAAGGGGCCAAGAACATACATTGGGAAAGAACTCTCTCTTTGATAAATGGTGCTAGGAAAACTGGATATCCATATGCAGAAAATGAAACTAGACCTCTATTACTATAGACAAAAATCAAATCAAAATAGATTAAAGACTTAAATTTAAATCCTCAAACTAAAAAACTACTATAACAACACTTTGGAAAACTCTCCAAGACATTGGACTGGGCCAAGATTTCTTGCATAATACCCCACAAGTACAGGCAACCAAAGCAAAAATGGACAAATGGAATCCCATCAAGTTAAAAAGCTTCTGCACAGCAAAGGAAACAATCAAAAGTGAAGAGACAACTCACAGGATAGAAGAAAATATTTACAAACTACCATCTGACAAGGTATTAATAACCATAGTATATACAGAACTCAAACAACTCAGTAAGAAAAAAATCTAATCCAATTAAAAAACGTCTATTTGAACAACTACATTTCTGAATATACACTTCTTCAAAAGAAGATATACAAATGGTAAACAGGTATATGAAAAAGTGCTCAATATCATTGATCATCAGAGAAATGCGCATCAAAACTACAATGAGACACCATATTACCCCACTTAAAATGGCTTTTATTCAAAAGATAATCACAAATGGTGGCAAGGATGTGGTGAAAAGAGAACACTCAGGCAATACTGCCAGGAACGTAAACTAGTACAACCACTATGGGGAACTGTTTAGAGGTTCCTTGAACACTAAAACTACAGCTATCAAATGATCCAGCAATCTCACTGCTAGGTATATACCCAAAAGAAAGGAGATCAGTCTATTGGAGAAATATCTACACTCCCATGTTTACTGCAGCAGTATTCACAATAGCCAAGATTTGGAAGCAACCTAAGTGTCCATCAGCAGATGAATGAATCAAGACAATGTGGTGCTTATATACAGTGAAGTACTATTCAGCCATAAAGAAGAACGAGATCCTGTCACTTTCAAGGATGAAACTAAAGATCATTAAGTAAAATAAACCAGGCACAGGAAAACAAATTTTCTCGTATTTGTGGAAGCTAAAAATTAAAACAATTGAACTCGTGAAGATAGAGAACAGAAAGATGGTTGCCAGAGGCTGGGAATAGTATTGGGGGAGGGGGAGCAGTGGGGAAATGCGGATGGTTAATTGGTACAAAAATATAGTTAGAGGCCGGGCGCGGTGGCTCAAGCCTGTAATCCCAGCACTTTGGGAGGCCGAGGCGGGTGGATCACGAGGTCAAGAGATCGAGACCATCCTGGTCAACACGGTGAAACC